>NC_056741.1:1418332031-1418409531 GCF_019279795.1 Protopterus annectens
TGACACTAGGTCGCTGGTGAGAAATATTTTCTGCATAACTGCATCCATGAGACACATTACAAATGGACATCTGATCTGCCTCTGCAGGACCTGCAGTCCATGATTGTGGGAGGCTCTAGGTGCAATGTGTTCAGCCATAGACTCACAAGTCAGACTACACAGACCATTGCTGAGATTGCATCAGTGTCACCTGCAGACATAGCCTGTCACTACTAATCATGGGCATTTCCAGGTCATGGGCAGAATCACTCCCTGTAATGCAGTACATAGGACACCTCATCAAAATGCACTTGCAACTTCCTGTAGTTCTACCCCTTCCCTAGCACAGACCAGATTCAGCCTTGACACCACAAGCAAACATACTAAACACCAATGCAAAATCTCCAGCTAGAAAGCTGAGAATGACAGCCACTCTGTGGTGTTACAATAGAATCAAATGGTTCCTCTGTTTAAACATGTACTTTATTCAAAAACCACAAAGTAACAAAATAAAACTGAGCACTTTCATCCATTACAAACTGGACTTCATCAGAGTTTGAAACAATGCATCTCCAAGGTCCTTTTAAAACCTCTTTAACCAATCAGATTTCATCTGGTAAAAAATAATACCATCTATTGGATAAAGCCCAAACAAGGAACTGATACATTGTAAAAGTATTTTGTTGCATATATCAAGACTATATTGTATCCCTTCAGTAGTCTGAATACCCACTCTACTATGTTTCAGGTTTCTGCATGAGGTGTATTATTGGACATTTCCTGCATGGTTTGAAGGTTTACTATCTGGACCATCAATCAAGGGTCTAGGGCATATCTCACTTCCCTGAAACACACAGCAAACAACATAATACATGTGAGGTCCTCCCAGCTGTCTATAGTTCTGTGTATCTGGCATCTCGTATGTGTGTTTACCTACCAAACAGGTGACCATGTGGGAAGCCCTCTTACAGGAACTGCAGGTATAGGTCAGGTGTGTGCCGTACATGTGAACTGTGTATGCTGCTTGAGTGACATACAGACACATTGTAAACAATCACCTGGACATTTCAGACCATCGGGCTGTTCAAGGAGTGGAAGTACTTCCTGTTTATATACCACAGGCCCTCTGAACAAGGTGGAGCCCGGAGCAAAAAGAGTCTTTGGCAGCCAGGACCACACGGAAATGGGTTATCTCACAGAAGGAACCCACGACAATGGTTCTCACTTCAGCTGTCCTGGGGAATCAGACATGTTCCTTTAGTCTGACTCCACCTCTGAGGGGTGGGAGGTTGGCATAATGGTCAAGATGGCTGCCTTACAGACACAAGGTGCAGGATTTGATTCTCACATGGGGTAATTGGCTAGGCTTAAAATGGTCCATAAGGGCAGTTAGCCTAGTACTAATCTATGAACCTATGAACATGTTACAGTATAATAATGAGGAAATAGTTTAGGATTTGTGAGGTTGACACTTGCCATATCAACAGCCTGTCCCCCTGTTGGTCACTAGAATGTCCCTGTAGCTAAGATGGTTAATACTATACATACCTTTGTGTCCTCAGGAAGGGACATACCACAGATTCCCCTTGGGTCTGATGTTGAAGATACAAATCAGTTAAGTTTCTTTGGTGCCTTAAAGAATTACTGACTCATTAGAAATACACCATAACCGAAGATGTATTAAGTATAGGTACATCATTCAAATTCTGCTGAATGTTCCTGATTTTACTTTATAATTTACCCTGCTCCTAATAACATTTTTTGATTTTCTAGTAATTCACTGAAGAGTACAGTCAGTCAATAATGGTAGCCATTTATGTTTCTTAATATTCAGAAAATGCATATTGATGCTAAATCTATTGTTCTGTGATCCATGCTTTTGGGCCTTTATCTGGCTTCATCCATCATTCCTAAACAAAAGACTTAAGATGTATGGTTAAAGAGTTTTAAATGTTGCATTGTGCTTTGTGTTAATTGTTATGGGGTGTTATGCATGTACTGGAAAACACTTTGTTGCTCAGTTGATATGCTTAATTATTGAAGGAAAGTTATTTATGGGTAGAAACATGCTTTTGTCAGATTGTGTAGTCGACGGAAATGAATGAACTAAGTGCAGTCAAAGTGAACATGCTGGACAATGTGTAGCCTGGGATGGGTATTTACTAGTCTGAATGTGAGATGAAAGTAATATTACTATGTTTTGATTCTGCTGCCTTTTTTGGGATGCCGCATCAAATGCATAACAAGATTATTCAGTTTTAGTTTTGTATTACTTGAAGGTGGCTGGGTATAGCTCATTCCTTTTTAAGTTAGATTTGTTGTCATTGAGCAACATTCTGAGCATATATGTGTCTATGATTTTAGAAAGATATTTTATGTTTTTAAGTTGATATGATACGTTTTGATACTTTATATTTTTAACTTCATTTATGTTTTGGTTTTACATTTGATTGTAAATTGATGGATTAAAACTGGACAATGTGCTATGGTTTTGAAAATTTGGCTTGATTTCCTGGACTCTTTTTGAATTAACAAACGTCAATCCAGTGGCCTGTGTTGCACAAAAAATCTTTTTCACTTCTCCAACCACTCACTTCTCCCTAGTTTACTAATGTTATTTGAACATGAAAAGGAATTACAAACAACTGTAATTTCCTGTTTATCAGGAACATTGTAGTATCAAAGAAGAGCACCTCCAGAATGCCAAACTAATAGGCACTAACCGCTGAATAATGGAGAAACTTTGGTCTACCTTGGCTTATCTACACAAGGCACCCAGCATACCACAGATCACCTTACCTCCACCTAGTATGCCATCACTATGTACATAATATAAAAGTACTTTACAACAAAATGTTTTTGTTGGAGGCTTTGCCTCTCACATCCCTGGCATGTTTCACAACACAGTCTCTTTTTAATATATTATCTTTGAGGTCATGCCACCTCAGAAAAAAATGAAAATACAGTTCCTCTCTTTTCAACAAGATGGTGTTACCTCAAAAGCAAAATATTTAGTGAATGGGGCTGTGAGGGCAAAATCCACCCCCATTAGGGAGAAAGGGGAGCAGTGACCCTTTAAAAGTGTTTGATGATCAGGTTCATTGTATTTTAAATGTGCAGATGCCACCTGCAGCACTGGAACAGTGTGGAACAGGTACTGGGTGTCAGTAAATCATATGCCAAGATGACAAAGTAGACCTGAAGCTTCATTACTTGGATAAGAATAAGACTTACAAAGGTAAAGTGTCACTAAAAACTAAGGATGATGACAGTAGTCAGAACAGAAGCACTAAACAGAGTAGACAATAAAAAATATTTTAACATTTTTTTTGTTACTTTTATTTTTTTATTTGTTAATCAAGAAATTCTAAATCATCAGAACCCATTTTCATTGGAGGCTTGAGGAGAAAAGTTCAAACATTAAAATTTGAGAAAATGCAGAACAAAATGTAGCAGCAACACGGGGTACAACATGTAAAAAGTTGTTCACAGAGAAACATAATTGCAAATAGAATATTATCAACTCTGCTAACGCCTAGGAATAGGTAGTAGGCAGGCTTGCAGTTGTTAAAAAAACAGAAAATTGAAGGGGGGGGGGGGTCTGAGCTGAAATGAAAAGGTAGAAAAAGCCTGCTGTCATAGAGGGACAAACCACTGATTATAGCCCAGGAAACCTGAATTCAACTAGTGGCTTAGGCACTTGTCAGACCTAGCAGGGAGGATGAGTGTGCCTATCCTGTGAGGAAGGGGAGGAGCCGACTGTAACTTGTCGCAGCCCTTTGGAGGAAAGGACGGTCCTGCAACCTGGGGACTATGAGGTCCACCACACTGTTGATAGTTGGTAGCCTTCAATATGCAAAGTACACAGAACTGTGCACTTGTGACAGGGAAGACACTATGGTCTCCTGCAATGATGGAGGTCACACATCCCTCAGTCCAGAGGAGGAACTTGGTCAAGTAGCAAGCTGTCCATATTGCTGGAACCCCAGTGATGGCAGAAGGAACACTCATGGCTACCCGAATGATAAGTCACCTGGAGGGCTGTTGTCTAATTGGGAGATTTTGATGGTCATCAGGCACAAGGGCAAAAAATAAATAAATGAGATGGTAGAAGATAATGGGGGAAATATATTAAGTAGGATGAGAAAACTGTATATTGGAAGAAAAATAGGAGGAGAAATACAGAATGAGAGGAAAAGAGGAACTGAGTATAGAATAAGCACTTTGTGCCCAAGGCACACCAATGAGGGAGGGTGGCCTAATGGTTAAGGTGTTTGCCTTATAAACACAAGGTGCAGGGTTTGAGTCTCACAAGGGATGATTGGCTAGGCTTAAAAAATGGCTCCCAAGGGGAGTTAGCCTAGTACTAACCTATGAGAGAATAGGTAAGATCAAATAATACAATAAACCCAGCTCTCCTGGACAGGTGCTTGGGAAGGATTTGTATGGCATCTACAGGAATTTATTTCATAGCTTAGACACTATCAGTGAGAAAGTATAATCTCCAAATCAGTTTATTTAACAATGGTACAGTTGCTAAGTGCATGTTTAAGAACTTAAAGCAGTTACTTATTTGCGAATACTGCTTCACATACTTTGAAGTGCATGACATCTGTTGGTAACTGAAATATAGAGTAGTTTGCTCTTAAATGACTCATTTCTAGTAACTGCTAAACTATGAGCCACAACAATATAGAGGCTCGGATAGAAACTGGAAGAGGACTTTTAAAAGGGCAGATTTCTCAGTACACCAAAAGTGATACCAGGAAAGTTTGAAAACAGTGTTCCTTTGGAAGGAAAAGCCCATGTTGTAACTTTATGGATTTAAGTACCACCTAGAGAAATAAGCAAATTGTAAATAGTACTGATGCTCTCTATTCAAATGTGCCAAGTGGTGACCTTGCCTGAGAAGAACAGCTAGGAAATGGTCATGCCAATGTCATGTCACCACCCCCACACACAATGTCAGTATGATTAAGGCAGCCAAAGGCTAGTGCATCGGGGATGATCCATCAACTATCACTGACAAACTGAAGTCTGAGGTGGAGCTGGAGGTAAACAGAGCCTTCCTCTAAAGCATCCTTAAAGCATTTAGTGCAGAGGAGAAGAAGAGACAGCAAGGGCAATACTGTGACGCACACATTAAGGATGTCATTGACATTCTGGTGAAGGACTATCCTATCAGAAATTATCAATTCATAGAGAAGGTCACATGTGCAGATAATGACACCCTCAGCAGTGTGCTGCTCACTACTGTACATAACATCATCTGTCTGCATCAGTCTGCATATTACCTCATGAAAGGCACCTTCCTCACAAGGATATCTGAAACCAAATCTACATCATTCATGGTAAGTTATGCATGTGTCTCAAAAGCTATAACTCTTGTGGACATCTTGATGACTTGCAAAGCAGAAATAGTATAGAGATATGAGCTCACCAATTTCTCCAGTTTGGCTGATAAGATGGCCATGTACTGGAAGCTATGGTACAGCAGTATAAATTTGGAGATGGCAACCATCAAAGCAGTGAGACATAAGTTCCCCATCATGGAGGTCAAGGGCGACTTTTTCTACTATGTTTCCATTAGTAGGTACAAGGCCTGAGCCAGGACAGTGGCTGCTCATCCTCTATTCAGATGTTTGGCAAATATCTGACCATTCCTGCCTTCCTCCACCTGTTATGTACTGCCAGCCTACCAGATGATCAACCTACAGTATCCAGTGTGTACAGAGAGTCTGCTGAAGTGGGGAGAGAACAGCTGCATCCCCCATGTACCCAAAATTAAGCAATGGCCACTGATCTTCTCACCTGATGTATGCAGTACATATGACAACTATCTGAATCATATGACTCAAGTACATCATCATCATCTTTTGGCTTTTCCCGTTAGGGGTCGCCACAGTGGATCATCTCTTTCCATTTCTTCCTATCCTCTGCATCTTGCTCTGTCACACCAACTGCCTGCATGTCCTCTCTCACCACGTCCATAAACCTTATCTTAGGCCTTCCCCTTTTCCTCTTACCTGGCAGCTCCATCCTTAGCATCTTTTTCCCAATATACCCATCATCCCTCCTCAGCACATGTCCAAACCAATGCAATCTCGTCTCTCTTGCTTTGTCTCCAAACTGTCCAACATGAGCTGACCCTCTAATATACTGATTCCTAATCCTATCCATCCGAGTCACACCGAGTGCAAATCTTAACATCTTTAACTCTGCCACATCCAGCTCTGACTCCTGCCTTTTTGTCAATGTCACTGTCTCCAACCCATATAACATAGCTGGTCTCAATACACTCTTGTAGACCTTCCCTTTCACTCTTACTGGTACCCGTCTGTCACAAATCACTCCTGACACTTTTCTCCACCCATTCCACCCTGCCTTTGCTCTCTTCTTCACCTCTCTTCCACATTCACCATTACTCTGAACTGTTGATCCCAAGTACTTAAACTCGTCCACCTTTACCAACTCTACTCCCTGCATCCTCACCATTCCTCTACCCTCCCTCTCATTTACACGCATATATTCTGTCTTAGCCCTGCTGACCTTCATTCCTCTGCTCTCTAGAGCATATCTCCACCTCTCCAGAGTCTCCTCAACCTGATTCCTACTCTCACTACAGATCACAATGTCATCTGCAAACATCACAGTCCACGGGGCCTCCTGTCTGATCTCATCTGTCAACCTGTCCATCACCACTGGAAAGAAGAAAGGACTCAGAGCTGATCCTTGATGTAACCCCACCTCCACCTTAAACGGATCTGTCACTCCCACTGCAGTCCTCACCACTTTCAAACTACCCTCGTACATATCCTGTACCACTCTTACATACTTCTCTGCCACTCCCGACTTCCTCATACAATATCACAACTCTTCTCTAGGCACCCTGTCATATGCTTTCTCCAAGTCTACAAAGACACAATGCAACTCCTTCTGACCTTCTCTGTATTTCTCCAATAACACTCTCAGAGCAAACATTGCATCTGTAGAGCTCTTTCCTGGCAAGAAACCATACTGCTGATCACTAATCATCACCTCCCTTCTTAACCTAGCTTCCACTACTCTTTCCCATAACTTCATGCTGTGACTGATCAATTTTATCCCTCTGTAGTTACTGCAGCTCTGCAAATCACCCTTATTCTTAAAGATAGGTAACAAAACACTTTTTCTCCACTCCTCAGGCATCCTCTGACTTTCCAAAATTTCATTAAACAATCTAGTTAAAAATTCCACTGCCATTTCTCCTAAGCACCTCCATGCTTCCATTGGTATGTCATCTGGGCCAACAGCCTTTCCATTCTTCATCCTCTTCATAGCTGTCCTTACTTCCTCCTTGCTAATCTGTTTCACTTCCTGATTCACTATCCCCACATCATCCAACCTTCTCTCTCTCATTCTCTTCATTCATCAGCCTCTCAAAATACTCTTTCCATCTACTCAACACACTCTCCTCTCTTGTGAGTACCTTTCCCTCACTATCCTTTATCACCATTACTTGCTGCACATCTTTCCCAGCTCTGTCCCTCTGTCTAGCCAATCGGTACAGGTCCTTTTCTCCCTCTGTAGTGTCCAATCTCTCATACAACTCTCCATACGCCTTATCCTTAGCTTTCACCTCTCTTTGCCATGCGCCTCATCTCCTTATACTCCTGTCTACTTTCTTCATCTCTTGACAATCCCACTTCTTCTTTGCCAGCCTCTTCCTCTGTATACTCTCCTGTACTTCCTCATTCCACCACCAGGTCTCCTTGTCCTCCTTCCTCTGTCCAGATGTCACACCAAGCACCTTTCTAGCAGTCTCCCTTACTAGTTCTGCTGTAGTTACCCAGCTATAGGTTCATAGGTTCATAGGTTCATACTAGGCTATCTGCCCGAGGGCATTTACAAGCCTAGCCCATCGTTTTGTGGCTTACGCCACCCCTTTAGTATGGGGAACTATACCCATTATTTTGCTGTGCCTCTGTCGAGCAGTGACACTGAGGTAATCCCTGGGGTATATCTGCGATCTCCCATCCATTGGTCAAGATTTCTCTTGAACAAGGCCAGCGAGGTGCTCTGCCTCACATGTACCGGGATTTGTTCCACAGCATAGAAGTCTTTGGGTGATGAATCTATCCCTCCAGCACGCCCTATTAATAGCCGTGTCGAGGTTTAAGTCTCCTGCCCTTGTGGCTCTGATGGATCTAGATTTTTGAGGTGAAGCATATTCATCAAATCTGGGTTTGACATGGCCTTGTATGTTAGGCAAAGGTCACCTCTGAGCAGGTGGTTACTGAATAGAGCTGGAGTTCTTTCAGTCGGGCAGCATAGGACAGATTTTTGAGACCCTTTATCCTTTGGTGAGGAACTTTTGTGGCCTCTCCAGCTGCTGCAAGTGTCGGGTCAGATACATCCCGAATGGGGCATTGTACTCAATCATTGGTCTGATGAGTGATGAGTAAAGGGAGACTATGACCTCCCTTGATCTAGATGAGAATCCCTTCATGATAAGGTGGGCAATGTAGAAGGTCTTCCTAACTACTTTAGCTACATGGGTGTCGAATGACAGACTACTATCAACCTGGGTCCCCAGGTCCCTGATAACTAATTCTGTGCTCAGTGGATTGCCACCTATTTGGTAGCTAGGGGTAACCTTGTTTTTCCCAAAGGGTATGACTATGCATTTTTTGGCATTTAACTTCAGGCGGCTCTGGCACCAGTTATCCATTTCTGTGAGACCCTTCTGAAGGATATCTGTGTCAGATGTGTTTTCTACTATGGTGCCCAGTTTGCAGTCATCTGCAAACTTTGTCAGCCATAACCCTCCTGTGTTTGCTTGTACTTCGAAAGTAGATGCCAAACAAGAGTGGGCCCAGGACTGAGCCCTGTGGGACACCACTTGTGACAGGTTTTGAGTCTGACATGGCGCCAGCAACTCTGACCCTGTGGGTTCTGTCACTCAGCCAGTTTGCAACCCATCTTGTGATGTATGGGTTAACATTTAAGCTGATGAGTTTTTCAATGATACCCGAGTGGGGTATTGTATCGAAGGCCTTAGCCAGATCGAGGTAGGCTGTATGGACTGCCTTTCCTCGCCAATGGCTTTGGTGACTGTTTCAAGAAGTCAACCAAGTTTAAAAGGCATGATCTGCCTTTGACAAAGCCAAACTGGGTTGGATCCAAAGTCTGCAAATTCCTATGTCTTTATTTATGAGGTCCATTATGATCCTCTCCATGGCTTTGCAGATAAGGCTTGTCAAGCTAATGGGCCGGTAATTTCCAGGGTCGGTGGAGGCACCGCCTTTGTGAAGTGGGACCACAGTTGCAGTGCGCCACCCCTGGCACGTATCCAGAGGTAAGACTTTGATTAAACAGCTGTCCTAGCTGTGGGTTTAATTCCTCATTGAGTTCGTGGAGCACACAGCCGGGGACACCATCAGGTCCCATGGATGCTGTGTTTTTGCTTTGAGAGAGCAGTTCTCACTTGGGCCTGGAGATGTTTGGGGGCTGCAATCGTTTGGTATAGATATCTCTCCTTTTGGGGGGGGAGGGGGGAGAAGTTTGCACTGAACCTGTCAGCCAGTATGTTGGCAATGTCTGTAGGATCAGTAATCTTCACATCATTTTGAACTAGTTCTGAGCATATCTGGGAGTTTCCTCCCAGGTTTCTAACATAGCTAAAGAAGGCCTTATGATTGTCTTCTGAGTCTTTAGCTATTTTTCTCTCAAAATTTGCTTTGGATGATTTTATGAGAGCTCTTAGTTTTTTACTTATAGTGATCAAGGGTGTCTTACCTTTTAAGGATTTTGCTCTATCTTGTAGTAGCTTCCTCCTTTATTGTAGAGTTTGTTTATGGCTGGGGTCCACCAGACTGGATGCTTGCCTTTGGCACTAAGAGAGTTTGTTTTGGTTGGGATTGCCTGATCCATGCAGTCCTACAGGTGCTGGTAGAAGGTGTTTGTAAGTGATTCAGTGGCTTGAGTACTGTTTTCCGCTCGGGGCCTTAAAGGAGACCACACTAGTCTTTAGAAGTGTGAAGTCGGCTTTTGAGAAGTTCTTTACTGTGGTCTTTTTATTTCAGGTGGGGTGGGATGAGGACCTCCAGCGAGATTAGTTTGTGATCTGATCTCACCAGTGAGGGTATACTTCGGTGTTGAACATTGTGCTCCCATGTTCGTGATGATGAGATCAAGTATGTTATCTCCTCTTGTGGGATGGTGACTAGTTGTTCCATGGCATTTGAGTTTATGAATTCCAGGAACTTTTGGGCTAGGGTGTTTGGGCTTGAGTAGTGTTCCCAGTCTATATTAGGGTAATTGAAGTCACCTAGTATGATGGTGTTTGGTGATACATTTATCCCTCTAGTGTTTTCAGGAAGGCCATGTGAGGTTCCTGAGTTTGTGAGGGTGGCCTGTAACATGCTACAATTTGCAGAGCAGTCTTGCCTATGGTTAATTGCACCTGGATGGTCTCCGATGCATCGTATGCCACCAGTCTTGGGGTGGGGGTGTCTTTGATGAATATGGATACCCCCCCTCCTTTCTTGGTATTGTCCGGATTTTGGGGCCGGAACGCATGATATGAGGTAAAACCTGATAGCGCTGGGGTGCTCTCAGGAGCCTTGAACCAGGTTTCTGTCACAGCACAGACATCGATGTTCTCCATACTATTCGGTAACTCTCCACTGCCTCCCAGTTCCCTAAACTCCACTTCACAATCACCCTTTTTTAACTTCCACCATTTAATCCTTGGCACTGCTTTCACACTCCTCCTCTTCTTGATCACCAACGCCATCCTACAGACCACCATTCTATGCTGCTTAACTACACTTTCCCCTGCCACCACTTTACAGTCTCCAATCTCCTTCAGACTGGCCCTCCTACATAGGATATAATCCACCTGTGTGCATCTTCCTCCACTCTTGTACGTCACCCTATGCTCCTCCCTCTTCTTAAAATACGTATTCACCACAGCCATGTCCATATTTTTCGCAAAATCCACAATCATCTGACCTTCTGCATTCCTCTCCTTAACATCATACCTACCTATCACTTCCTCATCCCCTCTGTTCACTTCACCAACATGCCCATTAAAGTCCGCTCTAATCACTAGTCTCTCACCTTTGGGTACACTCACCACAACTTCATCCAACTCACTCCAAAATTTCTCTTTCTCATCCATCGCACACCCAAATTGTGGAGCATATGATATGCACTAACAACATTCATCATTACACCATCAATTTCGAGCTTCATAAACATCACTCTGTCAGACACTCTTCACGCCTAAAACACTCTTGGCATATTGTTCCTTTAGTATAACCCCTACCCCATTTCTCCTGCCATCCACACCATGATAGAACAATTTGAACCCGTTTCCTAAACACCTGGCCTTACTTCCCTTCCATCTGGTCTCATGCACGCACAATATATCAACCTTCCTTCTCTCCATCATATCAGCTAGCTCCCTTCCTATACCAGTCATACTGCCAACATTCAAAGTTCCTACCCTCACTGCTACACTCCTAACCTTCCTCCTCTCTTCCTGCCTTTGGGCATGCCTTCGCCCTCCTCTTCTCCTTCGGCCAACAGTAGCCCAATTTCCGCCAGCACCTTGTTGGCTAACAGTACTGGTGGCGGTCGTTGTTAACCCGGGCCTCGGCCGATCCGGTATGGAAATATGAAATTTTTGTGCCATAAGTGTTGTGGCAGAATTTTTATGCCAGATGCCCTTCCTGATGCAACCCTCCCCATTTATCCGGGCTTGGGACCGGCACAAAGAAATGCACTGGCTTGTGCATCCCCAGTGTACAAAACAGGTAAAAAACTACAATATGTCCATGTAGCAGGTGTGTGTTGAGGATGCATTTTCTATGGCGTAAGAAGTCACATCAGACTATTGTTTCTCACTTAGTGAGTCCAGCCTTCCTGGAAAAGACTAAGCCTGCTTCAAGGGAGACCAAAGTAAGACTGAAAATGCTGTGCACATAGAATATAATCTATATGTGATTAATTTTATGTGCAGTCAGTCTAAAGGCAGATGCATAACAGTCAAACAATATGTATGTCTGACTGCAGGTCAAGTATAAGCTAATAATGCATCAGTTGGATGTGTAGCTGGAGAATCTAGATGCATCTTTGTTTGTTAAGGGAGGTACAAAGTACTTTTTCTGATATATAGTGGTAGCTGAATAGTTTGGGGATGTCTCACTGGGCCAGAACTTGAGAACCAATGCACTGAATAATGTTATAGTAATTGATTTCTGTTACTATCAGATATACAGAAATACACAATTAACTATACTTGTTAATTCTTTTAATTTATTTGGAGTATATATTTCTGAGTATTCATAACAACTGTGCAGAAAAAAATCTGGACAGCAATTAAAAAAAAATCAGACATTTAAAATGCATACTTAAGGGCTTCCAGACATAGTTCCATTTAACATTAGCCATGCATTATTTATAAGGCAGCTAAAGCATTCCAGGCAATTAACTTTGTGGCTTGTATATTTTCAGCATCAATACAAGCTGAAACTTAGCAATGCTTTAATAAATGCACTCCAAGAATTCATGCTTCTTTAAGTGCAGTTTTAGTAAGCATCAATAAACATTATACCCAGCTTTCAAATCCTTGTAACCTCCATGATAATGCCAAATAATTCCACAAACTCTCCTTGTGATAGTAACTACTATTGTCATGGTAGATATTAAGTGGTGCAGGTTCATAGGTTAGTACTAGGCTAACTGCCCTTATGGGACATTTTAAGTCTAGCCAATAACCCCATATCAGAATCAAACCCTGCACCTTGTGTTTGCAAGGTAAACACCTTAACCATTTTGCCAACTGCCCACCAATGGAAAATAGTTGCATGACTGCCAACTCATACACCAATGCAGTGTACAAGTATATACACAAATGCATGGACCTTGCCATACCAAATAGAACTAAGACGCTCTGCTCCAAAAAAAAAAAAAAGAAGCCAATCTGGTGGTCCCCAGCCATCAATAAACTCTACAACAAAAGGAAGAAACTGTTGCAGAAAAAATGAAGTCACAAGACCTCCTTTATCAGTCTCAACAAAAATCTGAGATCCCTTATCAAATCCTCTAAAGCCAACTATGAAGGCAAAATTGTGGCCGACACCAAAAACAACCACAAAGCCTTCTATAGCTAATCAAAGGCAAAGATTTGCTCTGAGTTATTGCACAATGGCACCTCCTATACTGAGCCAACAGATATAGCCAACATACTGGCTGACAGATTCAGTGCCAACTTTATCCCTCTCCACCACCCCCCCCCCGCCGAGCCCTATCACAATACCAGAAGAAAGCCTGGTACCCACCATTTCTGCAGCACAGGTAAAAGCTGCATTGTCCAAAGCCAAGAATACAGCATCCATGGGACCTGATAATATTATTGGCTGCATCCTACATGAGCTATAAAATGAACTGGCACCATATCTGTGTGCCCTGTTCAGTCACAGCCTTACCTCAGGCTATTTCCATACTGAATGGCCCACTGCTACAGTCATCCTGCTCTATAAAGGGGGAGCAACTACAGACCCTGGGAACTATCGCCCCATTAGCCTGATGAGTCTGGTATGCAAAGCTATGGAGCACATCATCATGGACCTGCTTAACAAAGATATAGGCAATCTCCAAACTCTTGACCCCACACAGTTTGGCTTTGTCAAGGGGAGATCCTGCATGCCGAACCTGGTTGACTTCTTTGAGGCAGTCACCAAGGCTGTAGATGAAGGTAAGACAGTGCATGCAGACTACCTCGACCTGGCCAAGGCCTTTGATACCATTCCCCACTCAGGTATCATTGATAAACTCACCAAACTAGGTATCAATTACAAACTGGCTCATAGACAGGACCCACACAGTGAATGTTGTGGATTCCAAGTCAGACTGTCGACCAGTCACAAGTGGAGTCCCACAGGGCTCGGTCCTGGGCCCTCTCCTGTTTGGCATCTACTTCGCAGAAGTCCAGGCCAACACAGAAGGACTTTGGCTGACCAAGTTCACTGATGATTGCAAGCTAGGAGTCATTATCAACTCCATAAGTGAAACAGACATCCTACAAAAGGGGCTCTCTGAGACCAGTGACTGGTGTCAGAGCCATGGCCTGAACCTTAACACCAAAAAATGCATTATCATCTCTTTTGGAAAAAACTCAGTTCCCACAAATTGTCACATTGATAGGAGCCCACTGAACACTGAAGGGACCATAAGACATCTGGGCACCCAGGTCGACAGCCACCTCACCTTCGACCACCACATTGCCACTGTGGTCAGAAAGTCATTCTACTTGACACATCTTATAACCAAAGGTTTTACATCCAGGAAGAAAGAGATTATCATCCCTCTCTACTCATCCATCATTAGACCAGTCATCGAATATAATGTCCCTGTTTGGCATGTACCTGACCAGGCACCTACAGCAGCTGGTGAGGCCACAAAAGTACCTCAGAAGAAGGATCCTAGGCCTTAAACACATGTCCTACATCGACAGACTCAAGAAACTTCAGCTGCTCTCAGTCTCTTATCATCTACTTAGAGGTGATCTCTGCTTGACTTACAAAGGTATGTCCGACCCAGCCCTACTTGAAATGCTACACCTAAAGAATTCCCAATCCCCCCGTGCCACTCACTCCAGAGATCACAACCTCATTACCACAATTAACAGAACATGCTGGAGGGACAGGTTCATCTCCCAAAGACTGCCCATACTCTGGAATAAGCTTCCCATTCATGTCAAGCAGAGCACCTCGCTGGCCCTCTTTAAGAGCAATCTTGATGAGTGGATGGCATGGGTAACAGAAAGTTCACTCCAGGGATCATTCCAGTTGCCCTGTTGGATAGGGTCACTGTGAACTAATATCGGGTGGCACGGTGCCTGGGCAATTTTTTGGGGCTAGGCTCGGAAAGGATCCACGGCCATTAGCCTAGTACACACCTATGAACTGGGTTTGATATTTGTGTTTGCTTCATATACCTCTCAACTGCCCCTGATTTTGTCTCAAAAGTTTGCTCTGTCTCTCCTAATCCCTCACAGAACTGGCTTTTTGGGAGAAAAGATGGTGGATTACATAATAAATAATGACAATGACTAGATTTAGAGACTGCAGTGTCAGGGCTACAATAAGTAGCACACTTGCCTTTAGGGGAGAAGACTGTGGGTTCTATTCCCACACAAGATGAAAAAAATGCTGACACTGCAGCACAGCATGGGGGGGGGGGTTGCTGTTCTCCTAAGTGCATTGTCCTTGGATGAAATGTTAAACCGGGGGTTGCTGCTCTCCTGAGTGCAATGTCCTTGGATGAAATGTTAAACTGGGGGGGGGGGTTGCTGCTCTCCTGAGTGCATTGTCCTTGGATGAAATGTTAAACCGGGGGTTGCTGCTCTCCTGAGTGCATTGTCCTTGGATGAAATGTTAAACCGGGGGTTGCTGCTCTCCTGAGTGCATTGTCCTTGGATGAAATGTTAAACCGGGGGGGGGGAGTTGCTGCTCTCCTGAGTGCATTGTCCTTGGATGAAATATTAAACCTGGGGGGGGGGGGTTGCTGCTCTCCTGAGTGCATTGTCCTTGGATGAAATGTTAAACCAGGTCCTATCTCCATGAGTGGGTAGTAGAACAGGTGGATGTAAAAGATCCCACAGCACCTATCAAAAAGAGTAAAGTGAAGTTCCCCTGATGCATTGGCCAAATTTCCCCCAAAGAATAAATACCACTTCAGGTCTCCCCTGCAAAAAGGCTACTAGCCTAGTGGGATTAACCCAGTCAACTTATTCCATCAACTTCTCAAGTTAATAGTATTATTATTTTAAAAAGTGCCCCTCCTTGTACCTGATTATTTCTGGATTTGTCCCTGATTTTGAAGGTAACAGGTTGAGAGCTATTTCTCAGGACAGCGGAATCATTTAGATGAAAAACATGAAGATCTACATCTGTTTGAAAGGTAAATTATGATATTTAACTCCAGACTTATGTTTTATTAGAAGAATGGGACAGCCTCTCCCTTAAAAATCATTTGAGTAGCCAGTGATAGTGGGGACCAAGCCAGCAAAACAGAATTAGTAAATGATGAATACAGCAAAAGTAGTATGTAATTAGATAAGGCAAAAACAAGCAAACAAAAAAAAGGATAGCATAAAAGATAAGTGTAACACAAATTATTTATGTATATTTATTAAGATTTCTTAATTGGAAACATCTGAAAGGGCATAGTTCTTTTACAGTGGAGGCCGAAGGAGAAAATGATGATACAAGGGCAAAAAGTTGTAAGTATATGTATGGCTTTTATTTAAAAGGCTGAATGTTTACTGGGCGTGCCCTGAATATCAAACATGTAATAATATCAAATGACAGGATTTGTAAGTGTGGCTTTGGAGATAGGGGCTCAAGTTAGGCGATAACTGTTCATACTTCTCAACTGTTCAGATTTTCACAGAATGCCCAGATTTTTGCCTCATATTTTTGGTATGTTCCTCATAGAATTTTGTTTTTCTGGCTGATCTTTGGCAAATCAGTGAGGACTGAAATCAGAAAATATTGACATACATTTGAATTTTAGACTTCATACCCATCAGAAAATTCATGCTAATGCAAAACCTGTTATTCTATGAACTTTCTACATTTCTAAGGGCAATATTTAAAAAATATCCCTATTTTTTGGCCTTTATCCACCCATTATTTAAGGCTTTGTCCAGATTTCTTGCTCTAAGAGGTTGAGAAGTATGTAGCTGTTTTTTGTCTGTGTGTGTGTGGGGGGGGGGGGGTTGTATTTGTTCTGTGTCATAGATGTCATATGCAGTCGTACCGTTATGGGAAGGTTCATAAGTGTATAGGTAAACACCAAGCTAATGCACAGAAGGGTCAGTTTAAGCCTAGCCAATTACCCAAGACTAGAAACAAACCCTGTACTTTGTGCCTGTGAGGTGACAATCTTAGCCATTACGCCAAACCCAGCCCCTGAAGGGTTTTTCTAATGAATGTAGGGTTGGGGTTGGGGCAGTGTTAAAGTTGGGTTTCCAGATATTAATAAGTTGGCGGGGATGAACTAAGTTTGTTTAGTAAGATATGATGTGAAGATTCCAGCATTCCCCAGCTGAGGAGTACTGGTGTAAGCTAGGCTGAGGTATCAAGCAGCATGACTTTTGTTTAATACCCTTTTAATAAAGCTTTTTGGATGAAAACCAGGATGAGACAGCAGCTAGATCTATTACAGTGCAGTTCATGCTTAACAATAAGAGGTGTGCTGGGAGATGACTTAATAATCAGCATCAAGGGCAAATCGAATGCATAGAAGGTCAAGGTACAGAAAGTCTGTAAACACAGATAGGAACAGGTAGTCCAGTAATGAGCCTAGTGAAACTCCTCAATGCACACTGTCTACCAGTCCATTTACTTAGTTAACAAATAAGACAATTCTGAGAGATTTTAAAGATTGGTGAGACACATATCAGCACCAAAGCTCAGTTCTGAAAAATGCCTGAGCTCCCAGCTTAGGGTTTATCATGTTGAACATTTTCCCAAGCCATATGTAATCATTTTCTGAAGTTTCCTTACTTCACTGTTTTATACTCAAAAGGAAATGTATTGTTAGGTACTTTGTTTTCCTTTATGACCAGCAGAAGAAAGCTGGAGCTTGTGAATGCACTGAGGATGCAAAGAAGGATTTGTGGATCCAGTATCTTCCTTGATGTATTAGTAAACCACAGGTCAGGTAAAGAATGATTTCTTGCTATATTATTTGGTTGGGAAGAATATGTAACCATATGTGACCATCTGGGTTAGACTGTGGTCAGTAAGCATGGCCTCTACATAAAGCCAGTGGTGGCCAAAGATGATGTGACTGAAATTGACCTGAGTGACAACATTAGTGTTGCATTTAAGGTAGGAATAGATTTCACGAAGTAGCACATCAAAGTTAGCCAGATTAATGAGTGGAGTACATAAATAGCTATACATATTATGAAATTGTTGCCTAAGATAGCTTCAGATGTGATTCACTTAGGACTAAATTTATCACCTTGTAATGAACAGGCTACAAGGCAATGCTTTGGTGAATGTTACGTAATGCAATATATCCCCACCTGCAAGCTTATTATTTAACTATAGTCTTAAAAAAGACTTTGTGCCACAAGAATGGAGGACTCCAACGGTCATCCCCCTTCATAATGGAGGACAACCTTCAACAGATCCTGGAAGCTACAGACTATTGGTCTGACTAATCTTATTTGCAAAGCCATGGAAAGAATCTCATGGAATTTGTCAACAAGGACCTCCAGACACTGGATCCATCCCAGTTTGGCATTGTCAAAGGGAGGTAATGCTTACTAAATCTGGTGGACTTCCATTAGATGAGGGGAAAACAGTGCATACTGCCTACCTAGATCAGGCGAAAGTATTTAATACAATACCTCACTTGGGTATTGTCAATAAACTTCCAAAACTAGGAATATACCCTTTTATAACATACTGGATAGATATCTGGCTAACTGACAGGACCCATGAAGTTAGAATCTGTGATGGCCACCTCCACAAAGAGGCTGGTCACCAGTGGAGTCTCCCAGGGCTCTGTGCTAGGCCCATTCCTCTTTCACATCCACTTCTTGCATGTCAAAGGTAATGACAAAGGCCTCATGCTAACCAAATTTTCAGATGATTGCAAACTGGCAGCAGTCATTGAACTCCCCACAAGAACAGAACACCCTAGAGGAAGGTCTAACACAGACAAATGCATGGTACCAAAG
Organism: Protopterus annectens; assembly: GCF_019279795.1. Lineage (NCBI taxonomy): Eukaryota > Metazoa > Chordata > Ceratodontiformes > Protopteridae > Protopterus > Protopterus annectens. Next base: position 1,418,350,759 of record NC_056741.1, read on the forward strand.
CCATAGCTTAAAATTCAGTACCAAGAAATGCATTATAGGGCCTTTTGGGAAGTCGACCACCCCAGGTAACTATGTCATCAACAAAACACCCTTAAAAGTTGAATCAGTAGTCAGGGATCTGATAACTCATGTAGATAGTAACCTAGCCTTCAACCAACATGTATCCAAAGTAGTAAGAAAATCCTTCTATGTTGCTCAAATTATATGCAAGGGCTTGGCAGCTAGGTCCAGTCAGGTCATCATACTATTGTACTCGACCCTCATCAGACCCATCATAGAGTATAATGCCCCCTTTGGTGTGTAACTGACCAAACAAAATGAAACTGGAATGGCCACAAAGGTTCCTTACAAAAAGAATACAGGGAGTAAACAAAATATCCTATGCTGATTGCCTCAAAGCCCTGTCTCTTTACTCGGTATCATACAGACTTCTGAGAGGTGATCTTTGCCTGGTAAACAAGGCATCCTTGGACCCTGTTTTGATGAACTTTTGCATATCCACAAAACAAACAGCATCAAAACTACTAGATTAAAAGACCTAAATTTTACTTGTGACATAAACAGGACATGTTGGAGAGATAAACAAGTTTCTCAGAGAATTCCCATTCTCTGGAACAGGCTCCTCATCCATCTGAAGCACAGTTCCCCCCATCCGTATTTAAGTGCAACCTAAGTCAATGGATGGGTAATCAGAAATTGCCCATGGCCTAGCACCAATGTCTCTGATGGACAGAGGCAGTCAGTAAATCACCCCATATATAAATAAAATTTGTGGGTCACATTTGGGTTGCACAGCTAGACTTATAAGGGCCCTAGTGGTCGTTAGCCTAGTACAGACCTATGAATCTATAAATCAAATACCTTAGTCTTTGAAATCTGCCATGGAGTTAAGGGAAGTATAAAACAATGGCATTAGTACATAATATTAAGAGGATTAGTTATTTGGCATGCAACTATTAAAAGACAATTGAGGCATATCTGCAAGTTTAATGTTTCATGCTGATTTCTATATGAAAAGGCTTCAAATACTAGTGTGATTTAAAGCAATAATGAGTAAAGAAGAAAGAATGATATTTCAAATGTAAATAAGAAAAATAAATGAAGTAGATAATAGCAGTATGACTTATTCATAAATGTTATTCCTGGAAATGATAGCTTTCAGTGCCAGCAGAATGTTAATATAGGTTGAAATCACAAATTCAAGGGCAGTAGGTGCAACCCTTTTAATGAGAACATTTAAGTCCAATTACAGAAAGATATCTACTAAGTCAAAAGCTGCCTTTGTATGAGAAGTTAAACTGAGGTCCCATGTGCATTAGCTGGTGATAGCTGAGTGGATGTAAAAGTTCCCATGGCACTTATCAAAAAAGAGGAACTTCCCTTGGGTAATGGCAACATTTACTCTAGTCAATAAACTACATGTGTCTCCCCTGAGAAGAAGTCACTGGCCTAGTGGAACTAACACAGTCAACAAACTAAGCATAAAATAACATTAAATTAAATAAAACTCGGGGAATTCCCTTAATGCAGTGCACTGAAATACAAGTAACAGATTTATCTCATGCTATGACTGAAAAATCCATTTAGTACAATATTCATGCAAAGTATTAAAATAGTGAATGGAAGGGGCATACAGAAGTCACACAGGGTGTACACTATGTTATGTTAAGAAAACCAAGATGGAAAAAAAAAGTGGAAAGTTGTATACACTAAATAATAATTTAATAACTGTAAGTATCCAAGTATAAGAGCACAGGTTAGAGAGAAGGGAGGAGATGAGACTGAGATTAGGGCATGACATGCATCCCAGGTGGAGCAAGCATTGTAAAAAATACAACACCTATGTTCTCCCAGACAGCAGTGTATCAGCATGGAATCCCTCCCCAAATATGGAAAACAAGAAAAAATTATCTGGTCAGGTTTCTACAGAACAGAGCTTAGAAACTAACAGAGCAAAGCAAGTAACCTTTAAAAAAAATGTCACCACTGCTCTATGTGGAAATTACTGTTCATACATATTCAAACTACAGTTAATAAACAGCTACAAAAGGCAAAGGTGGGCATAGGGTTAAATCAGTGTCTTTTGTAATACTATCCAATGAATGAACAAAAGCCATGTGAGTACAGAAGACCAAGCCAAAGCCCACTTATTAAATATACACCATTTGCCAAAGTGGAATGCAAGTACTCTATAAAATACAAGTGTTTGAATCAGACGGTTCTTTCCAATGTGTTTAAAAAAAGCCTATGACCTGCTCAAAATCTTCACACAACAGAGAATAGAAAACACTCAGGTTTTACCAAAAAAAAATCCCTTTCTTCCACTGTGCTGCAACCTAATATTGCAATTTAGCAGGTGATGCTTGGGGGGAGGGGTGAGAAGGGGACCTTGCCCTGCTTCCCAACCCATGCAAAAATCACTGCATTCATTCATTAATCAGTGAATTGTCAGCTTGTGATCACAGTTTTGTAATTCTGAGGCAGGATGCTTATACCGTCTCCACAAACTAAAAGAATGCAAATGCAGTATAAGAAAGCATAGAAAACTGCAAGGCTCTTATTCAGTCATTGCAAAATTTTACTGCATTATCCAACAGTATGCCCTGTGATTCAAAAAAAAAAGCAAAATACCAACCAGCACACATGCATACTTTCCTTAGCTTCCAGTGTTCAGAAACTAGTACAGCTGAAACCTCAAACTCCTGCAGGTTAAACTAGAAAAGAAATGATTTGCCACTAGATGGAACCAAATTCAAATCATATAGTACAAGTACACAGAAACAAAAGAAACACGTTTGGAAAGATATGCTATAAGGAGAAAGAGCAATGATTCAGGAAGCAGGCCATCTTTGATGGTTTGTGGGAGGTGCCCCATAGACGTTGATCAGTCCAGAACCAGCAAAAAAGGAAATTGTTAAGATTTGTAAGTACTTTCATTTGTCAAACTGGCAGTAAGACATTCTTCCAATAGACAGTATTGCAGGGTGCACACGAGACTCAGTTGGGTCAAGATGGAGAAGGAGAACTAAATGACATCACTGGAACCAAATCCACCCTAGGAAAGCTGTAGACAGAAATATGAGATGAATAGCTTGGAAAAGGAGTACACAGAACTCACTGACAAATTACTAAGCACAATTTGGTGTAAAAACAAAGTGGAATACTGGACATTATTAATTAAAAGAATATTGAAAGCAAGGGATGGAAAAATGAAAGTGGGGAAGTGCATAATATAAACTTTTACAATACAATCAGTGGGTGAAAGCAAGAAAAACTAGAAAGGACTATGATAGTATTAGACAAGGAACACTGGCTTACATATATGTTTAACACCAGGTAAGGCATTACAATCAAGGAAATGTGACATATTTGCATAGAAATGCTTACTTGAGTATTTGCATACACTGCAGAGAGTAGTAAGGATGTTTCATGGTGTTTAACTGTTTGAGGTATGATAAAGAAGTTAGAGAAGGCTGTTACCATATATTTTAAGGGAGTAGTCAATTATCAACATTCAAAGAGGGGCTCTAGGACTTTGTAAGAAAGGTATCTGCTAGCCCTAACCTTAACCTTAACCTTGCTACTGCTCCAACACCAACTATACACACTATTTTATGAAACATTCATAAAGTACACTAAACCAATACACACTCACACACATACTACACATACAGCAACATACACACACACACACACACACACACACACACACACACACACACACACACACACACACACACACACACATACAGCAACATAGATACAATCTTTTGAAGCCCCTTTCCCTAAAAGTACTGCAACAAAAGACACTCATAAACATATAGTGCACTAAAGCAACATGTGCACACACACACACACACACACACACACACACACACACACACACACAAACACATTGCACATACAGAAACATACACCCAATCTTATGAAACCTCTTCCATAAAAGTACTGCAACACAAGGCACATATAAATACATAATGCACTTAAAGCAACACACACACACACTCGCACATTACAAATACAGCAACATACACACAATGCTACATCTATCCTCTTACCTAGCCCTGTCTCTAACCCTAGCCCAGAATCACAAGCAGACACACTCACCTCCCTTAGCAAACTTAAACAAAAACAAACAATGAATCTTTCCCTAACCCTTATCTTAAGCCTAACCTACAAGGACTTGCAAGCATGGCATGTGCACACACACACACACACACACACACACACACACACACACACACACACACACACACACACACACACACACACACACTCTCTCTCACTCACATACACTCGTGCAGCTAGTGTTGAGCATTACAGAATATCAGAAAGTTTTGGCATTAGAACAAAATCCCACTTACCTTCATGTAAGTACATCTCACACACCACAGGAACTTTCAAGGATCCGAGCATTGACATTTCCGGCACTTAAAACATAAAAGCTTTCAATGAAAACACAGAGCAGTAACCTTTGTAAAAGCACATTCAACAGATTTTAATGCAAAAAGATGTATATGCGTGCCACTGATATTTTATTACTGTTTATTTTTAGTGTTAGGTTCTACAGTTTCATGTCAGCTTCCTCAGCTTTTCATTTAAGTTATTCCAAATGTAGACATAAAATTAGAACTGGATCACATTGCTTTGTAGTCCAGTCAGAGGTAATCACTAATTATGCTACAAGCACACTATAAGAAATGGAATATAATAACAAGTTCATTAAGCTTTTTTGAATAGTTGTCCATTTTCCCTTTTCTTTTCAACAGCTATTTTATATTTTCAAGTTGTTTTAGGTGGCTTGTTTGAAGGTTACAAAATGTGGCACTATATTTAATAATGGGTCAGATCAGTGACATTTAAAATGATATAATGATATCCCTGGAAGCACTGCACATTTCCTTCAGAATTAAAAGGGCTGTAGGAAATGCTTTTCTGATGTTGGTAGATACATACTGGTCAACATTTACATTTTTCTGAAAGCACAGTTGGTTTCTAGAAACAGCAGTTAAAGGTAAGCTTTTATTGCATTAATTTAAAATCCATAATACCTTCATCTAACACTTCACCATCTATAAGGCCTTCCTTGTTTGGAAAGCTGGATAGTGGACAAGCTGACAGATATTCTAGAAGGCAATACGGATTTTAAGCTATTGAAATAAAACCTTCCTTTGAACTGTTTTTCCTAGCAACCAGATGTGATTTGAAAAAAAAAAAATATATATATATATATATATATATATATATATATATATATATATATATATATATATATATATATTTTTTTTTTTTTTTTTTTTAAATAATTAATTGTATCGTAAATTGTTTTCTTTAAAGTTTAAATTGTTGTCTGCCATTATCCCTATTTTTAGTTGATATGTTGCTGTTTCATAATTTCACCATATATTTTATAAATCATCTTTAACAAGTCTCATGAAGTCATGTTTGCTGATATTAAAGGCGAGATTATTATTACTACAACCAGCATGTATTTTTTAGAACATCTGGGAAAACTACCATGTTTATGTGTTTATAGAATTAATTATGTTACTCATTTTTAAGTAATTAGCATATTTGGTTAACAAAAGTCCATTTCAGACTTTTATACCTCCAAAGAATAGTCCAGAAAGAAGTTACATAGCCCTATGGAATAACAGTGATGACCTCCATCAGGAATGACAGGTAAGCTCCCACCTTGACTTGCTAATGTTGTGCCCTAATGCCCATCCTGGCATCTTGTTTCTTGTTGCTTAAGAATTCTTTCACCCTTTGAATTATGTCTGGACTGACATTTAACACTTCGGATTTGACAGTTATTCCCTTACGGTGAGTCGTGCTGCATGCCTTAGCAAGGTCAAGATAAGCAGACTGAGCAGAGTTTGTACCACAGAATGACAAACTGCTGACTGTGGTGCAGACCATCTGAAACTGAACAGCAGCTCTTAAACAAACAAGGGAGGTAGAAGCGAGAGGCTTACACCAGCTCACCCTTCCTGAGACAGGGTGTTGGTAATCTGACATTCTCCACTGCAGGTGAAGGCCAGCATGTAACCAGTGCCCATAGGAAAAGGAGTTGTGACCTTGATGATCTCAAGCAGAGACTGTAGCCCTCATGGGGCATGTGTGTGTGTGTGTGTGTGTGTGTGTGTGTGTGTGTGTGTGTGTGTGTGTGTGTGTGTGTGTGTGTAAGCATACATAGATCAGGGGGAGGGCATAGGGTGCCCTTTGCTATGATGCAGATGCCAACTTCAGCAGCCAGGGCTGGTGTTAGGGCTAAAATATAAACAACCCCACAGTGACCACCATGAAGACCATGCCATGGATCGCTGCCAGACTGGTGATAAGAATAAATTAACAGTGGCTTGATGGTCAATAGGCTCAGAGGCCATAAAATGGACATTCATGTGGTGCTGCAGCATAAGATTGTTTGGGTTAGATGTACCCCCACCTGAGAATTAGCACCATAATAGCTTATCACTCCCCTAACTGCTTGTGCCCAGGACAGTATGGCACTGAAGAAGAGCATCCTGTTTGGAAAAAGAGTTACTGGTGCATGTTTTTATAATTATTAGTCAGATACTGTGTGTTAATTGGATACTATTTAGCTACGGGATAACTTTTATTAAATAGGGTGCTAAAAATAACTGGACTGCTAGCAAGGAGGTTATAATCTGATTAAAATTAAGAAAGACAGAAGACCCAAGAAAAAAAAAAAAGATGAAAAGATCTGTGTGTGCAGTGCACTAATGGGAAAAGCGAAGTTCATGAGCTCAGAGTTTGGGGTGGAGTTTTGACTAATGGAGTCTTGAGGTTGAAAAGGATTTGAGGTTTACAGGAGTATTAGGGGGCTTCATGAATGAAGGTGATACAGATGGTAATGGGTTGGCTAGTCAGACAAACAAATGCAAAGTGTGACACAAGAGGATATTGCAAAAAGAGGTCATGAGAGAGGATTCAGTAGTTAAAGCCTGGACGAGAACAGGCCGAAAAGAGCAGGGTATGAGCAAAAGTTATAATGGGACTATAGTTAAGTTGTGCAGGAAACTGAAGGTGAAGGAAATTGTGGGGGGGCAGCCAGGAGAGAGATGACAAGGAGGTTGAAGCCAAGGAGTAGAGAGAGGTGCAGACAGTACTGACACATGATGAATAGGAGTGAGAAAGAGAGGTATTCCTACAGGAGCCAACATTAGAGGAAAAGCAAGAGGGAAGTGAGCAGGAAAAGGCACTCAGTCAGACAGGAGGGGCAGACAGGGAAGAGAACAATAAAATGGAGTCCACTATGAAAAGTGAGCAAAACATGGATTAACAGAATGAGGTGGAGAGGAAGGACAGTAGGGAAGCACATCTAGAGGTGGAGAAGGAGGAGGGGACTGGAGGTGATAAGAGAAGAAGGAACCAAGAATGGATACAAGTAGATAGGATTTCTAAGAAAATATACAGGGGAGACAGAAGAGGGATCAGTCATAGCACACATAGGGACACAACCAGTAGGGTCATTTAGAAGAGCATGTGCTGGTGGATCAACTGGAGGTGGAAATAATGCAGGTAGGTAGGACAGCTAGTGACACTCAACAGGAAATGAAGGGTGAAAGATAGTATGGGGACAGAGTAGAGTGCTTTGATGGCTAAACACATTTATTAAGAAAAAATGATGAAACGCCAGTTAAAGTGAAGTCAGCTTCAAGGAGCAGACTTGGTATGATATGGGAGCAGATTACCAAAGTATTTACCAGAAGGAGGGTGAAGCTTGTTCTAGTGCAGAACACACTGACACCAACAATTTGTAAGCAGAGACAGTGGATGGGGTAACAAATAGGACCAGTGAGCTGTTAAAGAGATTCCAGGATAGGAAGATAGAAATAACCTCTGAAGAGTTATTTATTATATATATATATATACAAAAAAGGAATATATACGTAGATATATATTATAAAAAACAAAAACTTTGGGCTGCTGCGATTAAATAAAATACTTTTAATCTCAAAAGTCAGTATGTCAACAGAATAGAGGATGAGTGAGTATTATAATAGATTCCAGCAAGAAAGAAGCACATCACTGAAGAAGTGCATGTTTAAATGAGGCCTAGCTCTGCTATTAAGCTATTGAAGCACCTGAGTGCTTGCTAAGGTGTTGGAGCTTCATCTCTCTCACACACACAGACACATATGATGCAGACAGACAAATGAGAGTCAGAGGAAGTTCATTAGCTCATGTCCTCAGCTAAACTGCATCAATATATCTTACCAGCCAAAGTGCTGCAGCACATCAGCTCCTCTAATTAAATGTATGCAAGCCACTAGACAAAGTAGTAAAGGAGAAAGTGCTGCAACCTGTCTGTCATCCACTGCAGGGTATCAGAAGAAGAACATAAGGGAGTTGCAAACACCAGTGCACAGGAGGATAGTGGATATTGCCAGCATCACATGAAAATGGGCCAGTGACAAGAAAGAGACTGCACATGGAGATTCTAGGGTATTGGTTGTTCAGGAATGAACTCAAGTGATTGAAAGAGATGTCGAGAAATCAATATAAACAAGATCATCAAATATGAGGTTAGAGAGGAAGAGGAAGAACAGAATGACATAAACAGATGGGCTGAGCAGATAAGCTCAGGACCTAGGTTAGGCATGCTTGGGGTTAGGGCAAAATAAGGGGGGTGATGGTGGGCTGGGAACATTATATGATTATGCAGCTTGCTGAAAGTCACACAGCAGGCAAACGAAGACTGACGGAATGAATTCCTGGTCTACAGGATGAGCTCATTAGAAACACACAGCTGCAGTCCTCACTAAGCTGTCAGATCTTCACCAGTCACTGGCCACTGTACACATGGGTGAAGAATGGAAGATGACAAGCATGATACTCTAGTACAAAGAGATAAAAAGGAAAAAGACTGAGAAATCACAATGGTAAAGAAAATAAACGAAAGAGTCCTGAAAGAAAAGCTGGTCAGTCTCCTTGAGGATAACAATCTTCAGAAAAAACGCTGACACAGGCTGAAAGTTAGGAGAAGTTGTCATTTGAGCATGATCCACTTTTTTGCCTGGGTAAATGGAAAGTTGTTGAGGAACTGCCAGTAGATGTGGTGTGGTCTATCTGGATTTAAGGCCTTTCATTTGCTCCTGCACAATCACTTCCTAGAAAAACAGTAGAGGGTTCTGGGAGCAAAACGAGGAATGAGGAACTGAACTGTCAATGTAACACACAGAGGGTTGTGGAGACAAGAACAATGCTAGGAATAAGGAAAGTGGTGCTGTACCATCAACTCAGGTGTCAAGGTATGGACAAAGGTGGGTTCACTACTACTATAGAATTAACACTTATGTCATCCCAGGATGTATAGAATGGGCATAACTCAGTTCAAACATGTTGTAGTATAGATATATGTGGGCTCGCTGGTGTCATACCATAGGTACTTTGAGCAGAGATGGGTTTATAAGTGCTGTTGGGCAGAGGTGGTTTCACAGCTGCTGTAATATATGCACAAGTGGGTTATGTTTGATGAGATGAGGAGTACTGCAGCACCACTATCATAAATGGAAGTGATCTTTTTAAATCAGAACATACATCAGGTGAACCAACATCATTACTCAGGATGAGATGCTAGTCACATAAATTAGATCCCGTTTACAATTGGACATTAGCGTGTACAGTTGCAAACTTGCCACCCACATCGGATGAAAAATAAAAAAACAGGAGAGTGAGAAAAAAAGAAGCTGTGTTAACAGGGGTCTTGATTGAGGCCACGTATAAGTAATATGTTGACTGAATAAAAGACATGAGGTTGGGAATATTATTTACTGCCAGTGAGATGAGCTAGCTGGGGTTGGTTGGAAGCAGCTGAGAATTTGACATGAGTTGATTTAGGTCATTAAGTACGGCATGGTTAAGTTCTAGCAACTCTGACAATGAACTTTATCACTAAAATATATTCTGAATAAGTCCTAGAATTTAATTCATTGCCTGCAGACGTGTGGCATTTTGTTTCACTTCTGCACATTCTTTCTGGAGACACCCATGACAAGAAGTATCCCTACAAGTGTTGTGGCACTTGATATGGTTTCAGATTTCATGTGTAATCTGCTAGCTGTAATATGGCTGAGGACAAGGACATTACATTATATTCATAAATTTTCATTTCTCAATCCAAGGCACAGTGGTGCAGTGGCAGTGGTGCAGCAGTAGTGTTGTTGCCTCACAGCAAGAGGTTCTCTGGTTCAATTCTTGGCTGGAGTGCCTTTTTTGTGGAGTCTGTCCTCCCTGCATTCATGTGGGTTTCCTCTGGGTGCTCCGGTTTCCTCCCACATTTCAAAGACATACATCTGGAGCATTTCTCCCTGGGCCTCTGCTGAAAATTGGATTTGCTCCAAGTCGGACTTTCCTGGTAAACAAATGTTAAATAAAGCTGAAATACTCAGCACAGACTTTTCTGCTTTTTTCTCTATAAGGTGACATAGTCATTAACATTATGGGCTTGGAACATGTATCATAAATTAGCACTTTACTATTTCTAAGTTTCAGTAATAAAGGCTACGCTTATTACATGGGCTTTATAGTTATGTAATAACTATATTTCAGAATAATAAACTGAAACTTTGTCATGTTATGGTGCTCACTGACAGCAAAAAGGAAAGACTTTATGAGGTGCTTTCAGTAATAATGTGATAATGAGAGAAACACTGATTGAAGGTTCCAGAGCATTTTACATAGTGAAGAGAAAGGGTTCTAAAGTGTTGCCACTGCATATATTAAAAATCAAGACTGTCGCTCATAATGAACAGTACTAATTAATGTTTAATTTTATCTTTCTCTGAAAATTGACTTTTCAGTACTTTTCAAGTTAATCTTTCCCACTGATGGGTTTATTCCACAACTCCAGCCTTACAGTAGAATAAACCACAAGATAAATGGCAAGACAGTCTGGTTCATAAATGCACTTAAATAGTATGTTGGCCATTTAAAAACATGTATACCATAGGTCCCTCACTTTATTTTTAATGATATAAATTAATTTAGAGAATTATTGAAGATATTGGTATATGGTAAGTAACATAAGTACAGTGGCACAAATGAGGCAGTCTTTAGGTAATAAATGTTTCCGTCATGTTGGTGATGCTTCATCTTAATTGTAAAGATGAGACTCATTCTCTTAATGTAAACACCAAAGACCATTTAAGATAAAAACAAAGAAATGTCCACAGGGGCAAGCAGTTGAAATGTTACTATTTAAGATAACCCTGCAGCTTCGTATATATTATTATTAACAGCTTTAAAACCTAAAAACGGGTGACTGTTGGGGAATCACAATGAAAAGAAATTTAGAGCTAAATGGTGCAGTCTATCATCTTACAAGCAGGAGCGTAGACTCCAATGTATTGTTAGAGTGAATTCAGAAAAGTCCAAGGATATATTACATTGTTTTTGTCTGGTGTACTTTTTAAAGTTACCTAAAGCACACCAGACAAAAACAATGCAATATATCCTTGGACTTTTCTGAATATTGATAATATAAATAAAAGAAATACAAGTCTCTTACTCCTACTGCTAATATGTTTGGAATTAGATAGATATTATCACAGAATTTTCTTAGTACTGTCAACATATTATGATCAAAACTTAATTTGCCCTCCACAAACGAGCCTAAATATTTAACTTTATATACTATGTGCCTTGAATCAGTTCCTCCTAACTGAATATATGCATGAGTTGTCCTGTGAAACTGTGGTACAAAATACTTGATAACATTGAAGAATATTATTATCCATAAATCTCAGGTAGACTTTATTTACATATTTCTGAAATGTACACCTGTTGTTATGTAACTAAACCATCCCGTGTACAGTTGTCAGAAAATCGGCTGAATCATACCTCCCTAGTAAATTTCACATAACAACAATAAACTAAAGAGGTAAAGGACAAAAATGTATCCTTGTTGAATTCTACATTTAGCTTTAACCTCTTCATAGAGAGCATCTCCCAGTCTTACTTTCTTTGCATGTCTGGCTAATGAGTCTGATTAACCGCATACAAAATAACTGTTAATTCCTGGGTTTTACACACTGTCAATAATGTTCGCTATGAGGGATGGCATCAAAAACCTTTGGCAGGTTTAGCTACTGAGTGTCGACTGAGCTTTATTCATCCATTGTGGCAGATATATCTTCAAAGAGGGATATCAAGTTAAGTTAGCAGGATCTGTTTTTGTTAATGTCATATTGGAGAATTTTTTGTAGAGCAATTTTCTATCATATGATCCATTGCAGTCTTCAGAATTCTGTACTCAATACAGAACAGGAGAGGCTTGGAGCACTGGAAATGCCATATTTAAAACAGGTACAAATACTGTCTACTATGCATATGATACTATACCCACCTTTAATAATTTAGAGAACTCATGTTAATGGATCAACAAGTGATTCAGAGAGATGAGTCAATACAGTGCCAAATATATTACTGACACTAACAAAGAAAGACTTTTTGATCTTAGGTATAGCTACTTTTGCCTTGTCTGATGTTGTTCCTAGAACACTCTTAGAAATAGCTTACCCTGTGACACTTTGAGACTAATGTGCTTCTATGAAAAATGCATGCCAATATTAGACTGAGGATGTAACTTCAGTGCTTGTATTCAAAACTTGGAAAACATAAAAGATAAAAAACAGACATTTTCTTCAGATGGGCAAGCCCTGTACCTCCCCACATTCCATTTTTTTATAAAATTAACTCTGAGATTACAGTATCTCCTATGTGTGTGTGTGTGTGTGTGTGTGTGTGTGTGTGTGTGTGTGTGTGTGTGTGTGTGTGTGTGTGTGTGTGTGTGTGTGTAAATACATCATACTAACTCAGAGGAAGAAAAAAATGCACTCTGAACCCACATCCATATCCCTTTACCAATATAACTGCATGCATATCCCCTTACTTTTATATATATATATATATATATATATATATATATATATATATATATATAAATAAAACTTAGAGGTTTAAATAAAAAAAAATATAAAAACAAAAAATCTTTTTTTATGTTTTTGCAGGGGGGCAAGATCCCCTGCACCCCCATATTCCTGCTAATTAAATATACTAACTCCGAGATTGCACTACAGCGAGAAAAATGATAAATATACAATTTCACGCTGTACAGCGATCTCCATTTAAACGGTTCTAAGTTTCAAAACTTCGATCTTATGGTCTCGACCATAAGAAAGTCAACATTTTGAAAGTTTGAAATTTAGAAGTAGACCTATATATACACACACACACACACACACACACACACACACACACACATATATATATATATATATATATATATATATATATATATATATATATATATATATATATATACTCACTCATAGGGAGGGAGAAAGAGAGAGAGAGAGATACTCCAAATCAGACATCATACTAACTTTGACAAAGAGCAAAATATACTTTAAAAATATACTTGAAAAATGCATATTCTATTCTTCCAAGCAGCACTGTTTTCATCCAAAGAATAACATGATAAGAAATTATTCAAATAAATGTTTGGGCTTTCATTGCAGGCTACAGGGTAGCCACATTTTTCCATATTCAGATAACTTGCTTATCTTTGTGGTCTTTTTCAATGTGTCAAGAATATCTCTCCCTCTTGGGTGTCAGATCTCTTACACAAATTGGGATTTCAAGAGAACATTTCTGGGATGTTAGCTAGACACCTCAGTTCAACGAACTTTTCTTCCACAGAAAGATCTATCTAGATCTATTTCTAAGCTTTTCCACTCAGATTTTGATCACTGTGAGGTAATCCCTCAGGATTTTGAGTGTCATGGCATATATGTTTTTCATGATATTCTTGGCAAGACTCCACATGAGAAAGATAAAGTGATATCTGAAATCTCTTTGGTCCCAGCATTAATACCCTTTATCTTTTCATATCCCAAAGATAGGGTTTGTCAAACAAGAAATCTTTTAGTGGAGACAATAGATATCCTTCAATCCAGGTCTCCCCTTCTCCCTCCCTGCTCCAAAGCAGTCAGTCATCCCAGATATTTTGGACTTTGCTTGGGAGCAGTTTCAGGAGGATAAATGTACAGGAGGTATAGGAAAGCAAGGAGAGATGTAAGCAGATAAACATAAAGGAGATGATTTCATGATCAAAGCACTCAACTTTCTGAACCATCCTTTGTCCCTGGAACCTCTTCAGGTGGGTACAGACAATACTACAGGTATGTGGTAGATCAATAAGCAAGGGGGAACCAGGTCATACTCCCTTTGCATACTATCCATCTTAGCTTGGATTATAGCTTCACAGTACTATCTCACTCGACAGCCATCCTACATTCTGTCAAAGCAAAACTGTGTGGCAGACAAATTGAGCAAGACAAGGGCTGACCCAAACAAATGGAAACTAAATCAGGGTGTCTTCCAAGATTTGATCCATCTGTGGGGAGTTCCTCAAGTAGACCTCTTTGCCTCCTCTCTGGCAAGATTATGTTCCAGGACTCTATGTCAGGAGGTTTGGAAACAGATATCTTTTGTTTCGACAGGGATGTTCTCATATGCTTTTTCACCCTTTCCACTAATATCCAGAGTACTTCTGAAGATTCAGAAGGAATCCACAAGATTATTGTGATAACTCCCTTCTGACCCACACAACTGTGGTTCTCCTTTCTTTTTAGAAATGGCAAGGGACAATTACCACAAACTTCCTCACAGACTGAATCTACTCACACAAGAACAGGGATGTTTGATGCATCCCAATATCAATCAACTTCAATTGACTGCTTGGATGACATGGTCTTAATTCCTTTTAGGCACCTGTTTACTGAGAACATGCAGCACTGCTAGTACTAATAGAAGCAAGAAAGCTTGCTACTAGAAAATCATACATTAGTAAATAGAAAAGGTTTTCTAGTTGGTGTCAATAACATAACTGGCACCCATTCGGGGCTAATCGTTCTCTGGTTTTACAATATTTGTGTGAGTTACTATCCATGACCTGTCTTATTCCTCTATCAAGGTTCGTTTATCAGCCATTTCAGCATGTCTGCCCATGGATCCTCTTTCAATGCAGTCTCAGATGAACATGTTCTTGAAAGGGGTTTTGCATAAGAGGTCTCTCAGAAAACTGGCGGCCCCTTTTTGGCATCTTAATTTAGTGTAATAGAAGTTAACACTTGTTCCATTTGCACCAGCTAATGTGGTTGACTGGAAGTTCTTAACATGGAAAACAGTTGCTCTGATTGCTGTGATCTGTGCAAGAAGGGTTTCTGAGTACCAAGCTCTTATGGTGAGTCAACCCTATCTAATTTTCCACTGGAACAAGGTTTATTTGAGAACTAATCCTTTTTTATGCCTAAAGTTGTATCCTAGTTTACCAAAAACTCTCCAGCTCCTCATTTTTTTTCCTGGACCTAAAAATGAGGGAGAAAGGATATTCCATACCTTGGATGTACACAGAGAACTCAGCTACTATAATGACCAAACTAAACCTTTCAGATATTCAGAACAATTGTTCATTTCTTGTGGGGGTAAGAAGAGGGGAAAACCTGTGTCAAGCAGACTGTTTCCAAAAGGTTGTCTAAGGCTATTGCCTTTTGTTATACTCACCTTAACAAAACTATTCCAGGCAGGGTCAGGGCTCACTGTGCAGGGCCTTGGCTTCATCCATGACTTTTTGGAAAGAGTTGCATCCTAGAAGTATTCTAGAAGCTGCTACTTGGTCATCTGTACATACATTTACAACACACTATGAGCATGATTTCTTCTCTATGATCAGATCAAGCTTAGAATCATTCTTAAGGGCTGCTGGGCTCTATTCCTTCCACCTCCCAAATGTAGTTAACTAGGATACTCTACCCATATAGCTACGGCTACTGCAGCAATGATCAATACGATGAGCATAGTACAGTTGTGTAAGTAAAACTTACCATATCAGTATATGTTCAAAATATTACTACTGCAGTAACATCTCCTTCTTTACATCTCCCCTGTTTTTGGTGTGTTTTTTTATGCTGGGGTGTGGACATTTATTTTTTGTTGTTCCTAGCATTGTCCTTTCAGGACTCATCTTCCCTCTCTCTGCTGCCAGGAAAGATCTGAAGGGCTTCACAGCCAAACTTGACAAGCTCAGCTCAAGCTGTCTGACAGTTTGTGCGTGTGGAAGGTCCCCTGAAGCTTTGGAAGCTGGCTGCCTGTTACATCCTTGGCAGGATATAACCCATATAGCTAAGGCTCTGTAGCAGTGATTATTTGAACATCTTCTGTTATGGTATTTTTGTTACTTACACAACTGTAAATTAGGCAACATTAGATTAAAACAGCCAGCACTCAACTGCAGCAAATTTCTTTTTAATGTACAAAAACAGACTGGCTTCAGCCCACAGGCCTTTTTCAACAAAAACAGACCGGTTTTGGCCCACAGGCCTTTTTCAATGTACATTGAAAAAGGCTTGTGGGCCAAAACCGGTCTGTTTTTGTACATTAAAAAGAAATTTGCTCCAGTTGAGTGCTGGCTGTTAGTGTTTTCTTGTTTTGCTTTTTGAGCCTGTGCACCTGCTGTCCTTGCAGAGGTCTTGGTTTGGGGAACATTGAATAGAAACCTCAATGTACAAATTTCCCCAGCAGTTTTCACCCTCCAACAACTATGATAACTTCAGGATCTCGGCATGTTGGAGATAAATTACAACAGCCTGATTTTGCAGTGGTTTCTTTACAGTTCGAATTGTTTTCTTTCATCAAATCAGCCCTCCTACTTTCATAAGTTGTATCACACCTCACAATAATGTTCAATAATTGCCATTCATGTAGTCCTGCAACTGCCTGACTGCTTTTGTTTAAGGCCATAAATTGGTGATTTGAACATTCCACACTCAGAATATTTTTCTTTCCCATTTCCCATGTGCTACTAATAGTGTACTCAGAAATGTTATGTATCAATGCAAACTGCCACCTTTTTCATACAAAGACAGGAATGCAGGAATGTCTCCCTTGTACGGCACTTAAGCAGGCCAGACAGGAATGGTCTGAATGTCCCAGATTTCACCTTTCCTTCCTGGGGAAAAGCAAAGACGAGCTGAGTACACTTGCAGTCCGAGGTGAAGACTACAGACAGCACATATTTGGCATCCATATAAGATAAAGCCACAGCAGTATGTTCTACTTACCAAACCTGGACTGGGGAGTCTGCCTGCTGAGCAAGGAAGATTGTCATGTTGAGTCCCTCATTGCTGAAATACTCTAGATCTACTTTAGGTTATCTCATGTATACCAGTCACACCACATTTCTAGAACAAGGACAAAGCTGACCATTGACATATGGGTGGGGGGGGGTAACAGCAAAGAACACATCAGTAGAGTTCTAGCAGCAGGGAAAAAGATGTATAGCAAGAGATAAGGTATTTTTTGCCTTCATCTTAAGGCTAAATGGGAAACATCCACGCAGGATACAAATCAACAAAAAGGCAAATAAAACCGAAGCCATTCATTCTGTTAAAAAGGAAGCCAAATCTGTTGAGTAACTACATATCTGTGAAGAATATATTTCAAATTTTGCATTTTTCCAGGCTTGCCATGTTGCATTTACTAACCCTAGTTAATTACAAGCCATCTGTAATTATGTCACCTTAGGAACAGTTATACTAATCTGCCTTACATTTTTGAACTCAGTACTTCTAAACTACTTTTCCACCTAGCTGAATTCAGGCTGTGTGTACTGTAAAGAAAATGTGCTGCAAATCCTTGCAATCTGTAAATATGTTGCTCTGTTAACAATGTAATAATGCTGTACTGGAGGCACTATATCATAGTACACAGTGATCCATTGTTTTGTATATATAAATGTTGTGTTCTATATTTTATTACTGTAACTTTGTAAAATCTCTAAATGCATTAATGTGGAGCTTTTCTCCCCAGGCCTCCACTGAAAAAGACAAGTTGTCCAGTTGGAGTTTCCTGGTAAACAAATGTAAAATAAATAAATAAATGTGATACAATAATATGTTTCATATTTGCTTATGTTGAACTGTAAAATGGCGGTACATTTTCTTTTTTTTTTTTTGCTCTGAGGTTTACTTCTGCTCCCCCTTCTTCTCCCCTTCCCTTTCATATGGTCTATGTGCACATGCAACAGGGAGGACAGTGAAGCTGTACTGGTTTCTACTTGTTAAGGGACTATGGACTTGTGAGGTGCAGGGATTCACGAGTGAGTGGATGTTAACAATAGTAATGACAGCCCTAAGTCCTTACTGTTCATCTTGGAGATGCTCTTCCTCCTCTTGGATCTGAAGGTGGTTTTTGACCGGTGCAAGGCTGTCGGTTTTGGCATTATAATTCCTGAAGCAAACGTTGAGTTTTTCATCAAATTCATTGACCAGGTCTTCCATGGACTTGAAGCTGAAGATATCTGAAGAGAAGTTTTCCAGTTCAGAGAGTGTGGGGTCTTCTATATGCAGTGGTGATGCTCTGCACAGTCTCTGATCATTGTCATTGTTTTCTTCAAGAAAGCATGGTTTTATGTCCTCAAATTCCTCCTCGAGGCTCACAAGTGGGGCCTCCATGCTGAGCATGTCCAGCAGGACCAGCTGCTCACGTTTCTTAAATTAATCTGAAAGATAACAACACATTTTAGTGGTTATACTAAAAATGACAAAATGGGACAGGGGTCTGAGAAGCAATAAGGAAATGACAGACATATTCTGACATGCCTGAGTGCAGAAGGAAAACTTATGTTCAAATAGCGACACTACTATCATACAAAATAGATAAAACAGTAACCACACACTTCATTTTAAAACAAATTTATTACAAAATTTGCTAATTTAATGTCCATGTGACAAAGGTAAACTAGATTTTGAGTAGAAGTACATATTTATCTAAATGATATTTTTTTACAGGGGAAGGATTTTATTTTAAATTAGGTAAGTGAACACTATATGAGCCAACTTGCAAAGATTTGATAGACAAATACTTATCTCAGGCAGTATAAGATTTGTCTTATGCTTGAAAAAGATGCATTCCTTTCTGACATGATATGAAATAACTTTGAAAGTTATAAGTAAATCCAGAACATGCTGCAGCAATCCCATCGTGTGAGCTTAACCATACATATACACCCATCTCTACATATGCAGAAGATCTGAAAAAATATCCAGAAAATAAACTGAGCCTCCAGAAGCCTTAACCTCAGGATAAACAGGCCTTCCTATCTGTAGAAACAAGTCAAACTCAAAAGCCATAAGCAGACATTAGAAACCTGTAATTCAAAAAATTCAAATAATTGATGAAAATTCAAGCTATCAGTACAGGACTTGTTAATGTCTTTGCAGCTGAATCTTTACGTGTTGCTCTCAACTTTATGTGATATTTCTCTGCTGAAGATATTTACATAACTCTTACTTATAAGTCATGTTTTTGCCAATGTGTTTGCACCTGATAGCTCTTACTTATTGCCAATATACTAGTGCCTGTATGGTATGACTAGCTTTTTCATAACTATGCATTTCATTCTCTGCTTATTTTGTATTTGCTTGTCGATGAGCCTAGATTGTAGCTGAAAAGAGTCAACTGGCCAGCCCACCTACCTGCTAAACAAATAATGATTAAATGAATGAATGAATGAACAAATTAATTAATTAATTAATTGATTAATTAATTTAATTAATAGATAAATTATATGGTGTATAAGAAAGACACATACTGCTTTACAATGAGTTTGTGGCAGTGTCATGCCTGCCTAGGACCAAAATTGGGGACACTTAGTCCTAAAAGGGGGACTTTGAGCCTTTAATCCTAGAATAAGATATGCAACAAAGTGCAGTCCTTTATACTGAATGAACTTCAGTTCTCTCCAAGGGAAGTACAAGGCAATTAATAAGAAATGTTCCAGGTCCATAGCATGTTGCTACCCCTATAACTCTTCAGTGCACCCAAGCTTATAGTATAAGAGTTTGGCAATGACATCTTGCACTGCATAACTTTGAGTACTTTAAATTTCAAATAAGTACTCGAGATTGCATACAAACAGAACAAAAGTAACACTTTTAAATAATTTTTGGAGGTAAGCAGGCCTCCCCTCACCCCCACCATGAAAGGGCAATCCCTCTGCACCTCCTAGACTTAGGTCAGAGGTCACTGCATCTCTGTGAGAGAGAGATCACTAATCGGCAGTGCAAAGATCGTCTTGCTCTTTCTTCAGGAAGCTGTCTGATAGGATCATCAATTGAATGGACATGTATGAACAGCATTAACTGACATGTATGAGTCCTAAGTTAAAAAAATGAACAAGTAAGAATAGATCTGTTAAGCTCAGACATTTGTGTTTTAAGCTCAGCTAATCTGAACAACTGACTAGCAGCCTAGTATCTTTTTAGACCTCTTCAAATTGCAAAACAAAGCAAGCAAGCAAACAAAAATGAAAAATTTCACAAGGTACAAATAAAAACATCAGAGATTAAAGAAGGTTTGCTAAATGTCAGAAGTATCAATAAAAATGGTAATTTAAAATCTCTTCTGCATGGTAGGGAAAACCCATCTGGCAAAAGCATTCCATGTGGTGCAGGCAAACCTTCTACCATAGCCATATAGGACTCTGCTCTCAAATTTGACCCTTCTCAGCTGCTGTTATAGGGAGTTGCCATAACAACAGCAGATCCCTCCTTAACATGAAATGCTAACACCTCTTGCACACTACCATGCCTAATAACTGAAATTTTTTACGAATCACTAATGGCATGATGGTGGAGCAAACCACAACAGGGAACAGTTACTGAGAAAAGTATATCAAACATGGCCATACTTTACCCAAAATATGTTCCTTGCTGTACTGCACTGCACTGTCACTCCGTCTATGGCACTGAAGTCCATTGTGCACAGTGGTATCCTTTAAGTTCTGATGTACAGTTCAAAGACTGTCATTTCTTTATGCACCGCTTGTCATTAAAGCAATCCATTTCTATAAATCCTGGTGATGACAGGTGGCATACTAAACATGGTGCACAGAATGCATTTATGTAACTTTAGACTGTTTGTAAATAGCCTAGCCATGCAATCTACAGAGCATGAGGATTTTCTGACAAAACATCAGGATGTAAAATTCAATGAAAATAAAATGAGGGCTTTAAACTAGCAAGCCAATGACTGGGTAAACTACTCAGCATCAAATGAATATGTCCAAAAATTAAGTGATAACCTCTGTTTCTGGAATAAACTGCCCTTATTTTCCTAGCAATGGTTAAAACCAGTCTGCATGACTGAATGGG
The DNA here is from genome assembly GCF_019279795.1 of Protopterus annectens. Taxonomy (NCBI): domain Eukaryota; kingdom Metazoa; phylum Chordata; order Ceratodontiformes; family Protopteridae; genus Protopterus; species Protopterus annectens. The sequence goes on from NC_056741.1 coordinate 1,418,372,001, forward strand.
AGATTACAAATTTTCACCTGGGATACATGGAGAAAGTCTTCTTAATGGGGGATATTGCTAGTCTCCCATTTTTACTAGGTGATGTGGCTGAGCTTCTTGATAGTCCCTTTTGAATGCATGCTTAGCCAGAACCTATGAGCCCATGAACCGATGAACCTATGACTACTTTGCTCTCTGTGCAAGTGAGGCAGATTATAGCCCAGGAGACCTGAGTTCAGGAAGTAGTTTTGACACTTCACAGAACAGGTAGGGAGGATAAACATGACTATCCAATGGTGGGAGGGGGGGTAGAAGGAAGAATAGTGGACACACACGGGAGCATATAGAATCAGGTTGATGGCCATGGTGGAGTCTGGGAAAACAGCTGCATAGCACCTCCTGTAGGTGGTGGGTGGGTGGGGTAGTATTGCTGATATCATCCCCTTGTAGAAGTGAGGGTTGGTGCAGCTCTGATGCCATTGTACACCCCACCCATGGGTTGTTGCTGAGTAGACATAAGGGTAGATATAGTTTAAAATGGAAAACAAATTCCATACCATCCCAGATGGTTGTCTAAATGAACGCCCCTTCCAGCCAGCCATCAGCCAGGTGATGGGTAAAGAATGAGTTAATTTGCTGGAAAAGGACTGATGATTGGCAGGCAGAGTGGCAAACAGTGAAAAAGAAATACTATTTTAATAAAAACAATTGGGAACAAATAGTACAAAATCAAACTATGCATTTCAAAATCTTTACTATCATACTGATAAACTTAGCATATTTCCTCTCTAAACACATAGTTATTCCAGCAGTAATTAACACAAATCTTGATGCAACATATTTGACCTAAAAGTAAAAGCAAACTCTGTCGCAAATATAGCTTCCTTCCCAGACTTTACCAATGAAAACTGTGAAGTAATAAATTACTAATTTATGGGAACAGATCGGGAAGCTATCCTCAGTAACCCATATATATCTGCACAGTATACTATTAATCAGAAGTGTAGCTGGTTCAATTAGCATCCTGGGCTATGAACAGGCGCCCCACCCCCTTAACTTCTCAAGTGAAGAGCAAAAAATAAATAAAAATACTTCACTGTAAGTGATTAGCTTATTACAGTTAGATCAATGCACCCCAAGCAAAAAATAAATAAAAATAAAAACTGAAGTTCCTTCTACCACGCCAGCCAGGTGGCCAGATACATGACATGCCTTCCCTCCCACCAGCCCCAGACATTCAGGCCCTGTTTCTATGCCCTGACCCAAAACCTCCTTTAACATATTTTATTAACAAAAATAATTTCTTCTTTTAAACTGTAGCAAACCATTTGCTACAAATGTAGTGAACAGTTGCTACAATTCATACCTTCCTACATGGAGCACCTCAGCACTCATGTTTTAGTTTAAAAAAATATTTTAAACTGTATGAAACTGCTTGCTACAAATGTAGCTAACATTTACTACAGTTTATACCCTGCCTGCACACTGTGCTACAGAGCTCAGGTTTTAACTAAAAAAATATATTTTTGCTTTTTTTTTTTACTTTTATAAATTACAACAAATGTAGCAAACAGTTGCTATACTTTACACCACGCACAGAGTGCCCTGAATTGTCCTGATGAGAAACCTTTGTAGGTGTTCCAACTATTGCAAGTATCTGGTTAGATACATGCCAAAGGGGGCATTGTATTCAATGATAGGTCTGATAAGGCCCAAGTAAAGTAGTACTATAAGTTCCTTGGACCTGTATGCCATGCCCTTACCTATAAGTTGGGTGACATAGAATGATTTTCTTACTATCTTAGCTGCATGTTGATCAAAGGCCAAATTGTTCTGTACATGTGTTCCCAGATCCCTTACTACTGGGTTGACTCTTAGGAGTGTTTTGTTGATGGAGTAATTAACTTCAGTTGACAGTTTCCCAAAGGACATTATAATGCATTTTTTGCCATTGAGTTTTAGGCCATGGCTTTGGCACCATTGATTTGTCTGTGTTAAACCCTCTTGCAAGATTTTGGTGTCTTGGGGGAATCTATAATAGCTCCCAATTTATGTTATCTGTGAATCTCCACTGGTGGATATGTGAGCCAGAGGCCTTGAACATTAACCTTGACTTCCAAGAAGTAGATGCCAAGCAGGACTGGGTCCAGCACTGAGCTCTGGGGTAATCCACAGGTGACTGGTTTCTTGATGGAGATGGTCTCACCAGTCCTGACTTCTTGGGTCCTGTCTGTGAGACAGCCAGCAATCCATTTAGTTACACAGGAGTTTATACCTATGTCAGAGAACTTGTCAACAATGTCTGAGTGGGGTATTGTATCGAATGCCTAGGCTAGGTCAAGATACACAGCATGGACTGTTTTACCCTCATCCATTGCCTTGGTGACCCTCTCAAAGAAGTCTACTGGGTTAAGTAGCCATTGCTGTCACTTAAAGCCAAATAGGGAGAGGTCAAGTGTCTGCAGGTTGCCAATGTTCTTGTTAATCATTTCCATGATAATTCATTCCATGGCTTTGCATATTAGACTTGTTAGACTGATGGGTCTTTAGTTCCCTGGATCAGTTGATGGTCCACCTTTATGGAGGAGAATGACTGCTGTGGTCCCACATTGACTTGGAACATAGCCTGTGTCAAAGCTGTAGTTGAAGACTGCCTCAAGTGATTATGATAGTCATGTTTTAGACTACTCAGGAGGCAACCAGGGTTATTGCCAGAACCCATGGAGGTGATGTTCTTGGCTTAAGTGAATGCTTGCAACACCTGGTCCCTGCTAATAGTTAGGAGTAGTATGTTGAAGGGAATTTCATCTGGTGGAGCTGGGGAGAGTAGATTTGCTCTGTTTCATTGATTGGTAAAGGTGCTACCATTCACCACCAGTTCAGCACACTGCTATGCATTACCTTTAAGGTTCTGGACATAGCTGAAGAAGGTCTTGTGATTGCCTTTAGCCTGCAAAGTTATGCTGACCTCATAGTCAGCCTTGTTGGATTTAATTAGACCTCTTAGCTTCTTGTTTAGTAGTATAAGAGAGTACTTGTCTTTAAGGGAGCTGCTCTTCCTGATTTTAGCTGAGTTTTCTTCTTTTATTATATACACTTTTTAAGTGAGGATTCCACCAGTGTTCATTTTAGCTTTATTTATGGTAGGTATACTAGCCTCAATACATCTTTTCACATGTTTGTATAGTAAATAATTCTGCATTTGTAGCTGTGGTCTCAGGGTTAGGGAGAGCCTTGAATTTTGACAAACTGCCACTTAATACGATGTAGTTTTCCTTAGAATAGTTCTAAACTGTTACTGGTTTAACCGGGTTTTCCAGGCTGATTTTTTTACTTCAAAGGAGGCAGCTTTCTGATCCAACCTCACTGGTGAAGACATGACATGGGGAGATGCAACACTTTCCCATGTCGTGAGTACCAGATTCAGAATGTTTAATCCTCTGGTCGGACCATGCACTACCTGTTCCAGGGTGTTTGCTTTAATAAAGTCTAGAAAGCATTGTGCATGTGAGTTTGAGGAAGTGTAAGTTTCCCTGTCTATAGATGGGTAGTTAAAGTCACCCATGAATAGGGTGTTAGGTTGGACTGTGAGCACTTCTAGTTGGTGTAGGTAAGAGTCATGAGACTCTAAAGGCATAGATGGAGACTTGTAGCTAGACAAGATATGGTGAGGGACCTAATCTATGGAGACTTACACATGGATGAGCTCCACAGGATCATCCTGTTTAACCAATTATGAGGTGTTTTGTTGCTAACATAGATCAAAATACCTTTGGCCCTAGTCTGTGCTGCTGTTGATCTAAATGTGTGAAAGGCACTGTAGACTTGCACTTCTAGAGTACTTTTTTTTTAACCCAGTCTCAGTCACTGCATAGATGTCTACATTCTCCACAGTGAGGAGGGCTTGAAGGGTATGGAGTTTTTTAGTATAGTCTCCTAGCATTGAGCAGTAATACCATACGTCTGCTTGGAGTCTTTTTCACTATGTTGGTAAGTTTATCTTTTTGGTATTGCCTAAAAAGGCTCTAAGGGGGTGGATAAAGTTTTAGCCAATATCCAAAAGTCAAGGGAAGACAGATGCATCCCACCCTTTGCAAAGTAATGGTATTTGTTCACCATTGCCTCTCATGCTGACAGATACTGGATCTCCCTGGAGTGACATCAGAAACTAAGCCAATTATTAAAATAAATCATTTTATGTTCCTCTGGCATCATCCTTGGTGAAGGTAGAATGCTGTTCAATGCAAAGCTCATACCTATATGTGACACATATTCCAAGAAATCCATTATTTCATTTTTCATATAGTCCAGTGAGGTATGTCTCAGGTCATTTACACCCACATGGACTATGACAGAATCATATTGGAATCTGGAATGCAGTGACCTGAGTGCATGCATGATATTGCAGATCCTGGCACCAGATAGACAACTGTTATCTTCTCCTTGTCTAACCTGGTGAGTGGGCCATCTATATGTCACACAATGAAGTCCCCAATCACAAGAATATTATGTAAAATATATGCTTGTCTTATGGACTTTGCTCTTGGGGGACCATTGATATAGGCTTATATGAGATGTTTGGTGTTGCCGTTGGTGTATGTTTTAGTGATTGCTGAGGATCAGTGTTTCTATTAGGTGGCTTTGGAGGTCTTTGAGATTTGGTAAGGTTTCTTTTAAGCACCTCAGCATAAGACAATGTGTGTATGTGGTGAGCAGTGTGTATGTGATGGATGTAGTGTGGGTATTCCTGACAACCTTGTTTGCATGCAAGATTTTTCCTCAAAGGAAGTTGTGCTTTTACATCTCTTGCAAATTGTGTTATTTTTTTTAATGATTAACTGGTTGTCTGAGAACATGAGACAATTGCAACATTGACTTAGAATGTCCAAATCTACCAAGCTGACCAAAGAGGCATTTGAAAATTGCATATTCATGTTGTCCCTTCCTAGGATGGGCTATTTAGGATAAAGGATTTGGTTTTAACAGAAGTGAATTTTTTTTAGTTCTGTCAGTGGCACAACAGGCAGCACACTCATCACTGGTACAGGAAGTTGTAGGTTCTATTCCCATACCAGGTAGTTTGATTGCAGAAACTACAATGTGAAGCTGCATTCTTGACTATGCCATTCTTCAGATGAGAAATTAAACCATGGCCCCATCTACTTGCATAGATGGTAGATCAGCTGGATGTAAACGATCCCAGGGCACCCATCAAAAAGAGTAGGGGTTCTTTATTAAAAGCCATATCATATTTACACATTTGTATACATTCGCTTTGCGTTATTCACATTCCTAATTCCCTCCACTCTTTTCTGCATAATCAAAACCATATTTTCTTCACTATTTCAGACAATATCCATTTTCCATTGAATTTTATTTCATTTAATCTCTCATTCCAAATAATCCATATTATATAAACGATTTCCTATCTGTATTTTAAACACATTTTTCCCTTTTATCATCATATTATCCATATTTATATCATTTTTTTACATTAAAACCTGTTATAATCTCATTTTCACATATTTCCCATAGATGCTTTACCCTTTCACAGTTCAAAAAATATGTTCTGTAGTTTCAGTTTCACCACAATAATTGCAAACTCTATCATCTATGTTTCTATATGGCATATTCATATTTTCCATATTGTTAGTCACCACAGAAAATCTGTACATTCATAATATTTTTTATATCTCTCTGTCCTTGCCTTTATGGCTTTTATTTTTTTTTTCTTTCTCTAAATGTTTCCACAGATATACACAATAAAACTTTTTCATGATATTCACGTACCATTCCTTTCTACACGTTTCTATATTACTTATTTTCAATAACAAATTTTTGTTTTGATATTCTTTTATTTCCTCACTCAGATATTCTTTTTCTCACTTTAGATTATTCACCTTATCCAACATGTCTTTATACTTTTCTTTCACTATTACACCTGTCAGCTCTTTTTTGGTTTCCTTTAACCATGTCATCACTTTATATAAATTCAGTGATGCTGCATAAACAACAGGCTTAATCAAACCTAATCCCCATTCTTGTTTCTTCTCATATAATACCATTTTTTACCAGATATAATCTGGATCCCCCAGATGAATGCAAACACCACTGACAATAAGTATTTCTCATATCTTGCAGGAAACAAACATATTCACTAAATATGCTATTTTACCTACTAAAACAACTAATAAAATATACATTCTACCTATATGTCAACTTATACTCCTCCAAAATGAACATATATTTCTCATTTTTTTCTATCATATTTTGTCATTGTATTAATCTATATTGATTACTACCAAATTTTATACCTAAAATCTAAACTTCTTCTCAAACTGAATCCCTCCTATTTTTCCTACTAATCCAAAACCTTTACTTTTTTCCTTATTTATACATAGACAAATAACATTTAACTCTTGATTAAGTTTCACAAAAGCTGTTTCTATCCACTGTTCATTTTTAGTTATTAAAACTATATCATCTGCATAAGAAAATATCATTGGTACTTGAATTCCTTCTCTTGTTCTATATTCTACTATTCTCAGAGTTAAATTTATTTCATTCACAACTGTGTTCATAACTAATGCAAATAAAATACTATTTGCTGGACAACCCTGCCTTGTATCACTGCTTTTATCTATTTTTTCACTTAACCAACCACTTATTACTAATTTTACTGTATTATTTTCATAAACTGAAGCAAATATTTTTATTATTTTATTACTTATATTATACTCTTTTAAAATCTTCCATAACGTTTCATGCTGTATTCTATCAAGTGCCTTATTCAAATCATCTATTCCCACTAAACCTACATCTGTTACAGCCATTTCATCTCCCCTCTTAAACTGCTGCTCTATTATATCCCCTACCCTCTTTCCTACACACCCCCATGCTCTTCACCAAACTCAAAATCCTATCCATAACAATCCATATTCTTTCCTACAACCCACACCTCAATAGACAAAGAAAACTATTACAACCTCCTGTCTACACTCCAGATTTTCAACAACTCCACTCAGTGGAGACATCCAAAGCAACCCAGGACCCACTTCAACTAACATGTCTACTCTACACAGCTCCATTAAACATTTAAAGCTAGTCACACTTAACTTTCAAAGCATTCAAAACAAAATCATTGACTTTCACCCCTGGACATCCCATTACCAACCAAACATTATTGCAGACACTGAAACCTGGGTCAAATCACACATTAAAGGCTACAAATTCCTCCCCCAGGTTTCAATACCCTTAGACAGGACAGATACTACAAGAAAGGAGATGGTGTTGCTCTCCTCTGCCCTAGTTCTTACTGCATATCCCCCTATTCCAATACAGTTCCAAAATTCAATGCAGGAGAAATTAAAATCTCATTTCTAAACATAAATAACTCCAAAAACCTCTGCATTGCAGTTGTCTACATTCCCCCTGCCAATAACATACCCATCCTGGAAAACATCCTTGCCTGGATCTCTTGTACAATCAAGAATGAAACTATTATACTTTACCCACGTAATTACATCTCCCACCAGATTCAATATAGGGAACATGGAAGGCACCATCCTAGATTGGATACTGGTAAGTGCCCCAAACAAAATCTCCTCAGCAGGCACCATCCCAAATACTCTAAGTGATTATATCCCAGCTTTTGCCCTCAGAACATCCCCATCCCTTCAAAAAGAACATCACTTTAAACAAATACAGAATAGCTAACTTTGACCCTCAAACTTTTATCAACCTACTGAAACATATAAATTGGAATATCCTAAAAAGCATTCCACTAGATGAAGCACTTGACCACTTTAACAGCCTACTTCCTGAAACCCCAAATAAACTCACCCCCCGACAAAAATAATTGCATTTAATTATGCCCCTCGGCTTAGAAAATCTACAAATCAGTTAAGACAAAACAGAGATAAAATCTGGAAACAGTGGCAACAAATCAAAAATCCATCCACCCTGCAAAACTACAGGCAACTCCACAACCAAGTCAAAATGCAAAAAAAACAAAAAAAATACTATTTAAAATTTCAGTCCAACAACAGGTATAATCCCCAAAAATTCTGGTCATCCATTTCATCCCTTCTAAACCCTGGCACTAAAGCCAAGCCTACTCCATTTCCTGATAAGAGTCACCCAGCTATAGCCAATCTTTTTAACATCCATTTTATCAATACTATATCTAACATCACTGCCAACTTCTCTCAACTCCACTCAGACCCATTCTCCTCTACTGAAATCCCATCCTGTCCTTCCCTCCTCACACAACCATCACTCTCTCCAGCCCCTGATGTTAGTGATACTTCCAGCACTCTTACACCCTCTTTTTCCATAAAATCCATTCCCACTGCCACCATAAAATGACTACTCCTCAAACTCAAACATGGCTGTAATGCAGCAGATGACTCCCTCACTGAATACCTCAGACTAGCTGCAGACACGATTGCTTACCCCATCAGCATACTCATAAATCGATCTATACTTGAATCCTGTGTACCTAATACCTGGAAAATGACATTTATTCTACCCCTCCACAAAAGAGGTGACCCAACAGATCTCTCCAGTTACCATCCAATTGCTATTCATTCCCCCATCTCTAAGATTCTGAAAAAATGTATTCAAATTCAGCTTCTTGACTTTCTTACCAACAATCACATTCTTTCACTAACACAACATGGCTTTAGACCAGATCATAGCACAATGACTGCCTTAATCTCCTTCATGGAAATAATCAGCCTAGCTAGGGACTCTGGAAAATCTGTCTTATCCACATTCTTAGACCTTTCTAAAGATTTTGATACCATTTCACACCCTCGTCTTCTAAAGCATCTTGCACAAACTGGACTCTCCTCCACTTAACTTAATTGGCTCACAAGCTACCTATCTAACAGGCAACAAGCAGTTAGATGAAATTTATCTCTCTTCTTATGTCTCCAACCATACTGGTGTTCCCCAGGGTTCTATATTGGGGCACCCACTATTCAGTATATTCATCGATAATTTACACTTATCACTCACCCATGGCTCTCTCCTCTTATTCATTACACAGATGATACAACTATTATTTGCTCAGACAAATCCATCTCCAAGCTCCAACTTATTACCTAACTATTATTCTCCTCCATTGATAACTGGTTCACCAAAAATCACTTGCTACTCAATCCTAACAAAATCAAACTGCTTGTGTTTAGCTATAAGAAAAATACCCCCTTTAACAAAGACCAATTTACCATATTCTCCCACAACAAAACTCCTATTGAGCTAGTCTTCCACACTAAACTGCTAGGGGTTATAATAGACAAACACTTAAAATTTGATTTCTGTAAACAATACAACATTAAAAAAAATCATCAAAAATTAGGCCTGTTTGATAGGCAGAAACACTATCTAAGCCATACCAGTAAAAAAGACACTTGCCATTACTTATCTGCTACCTTCTTTAACATATGGTGCTCCACTACTCACCAATTTACTCTCTACCCTAAAATCAAAACTTGAAATCTGTTGCAACAAAAATCACTAGATTTGCTACTATTGCCTCCTATTCTACCCACCACTGCACAGCACTACACTGTCTTAAGTCATTCCCTCCAGTACAGCTGTTTTGAGTGTGTACCTTTATCTCCCAGTGGGTGTGGCTTGAGCCTTCGAAGAATGAATTATCACCTTGCAATTCTAACAAATACTTATTGACAGAGGTTAAATAGCAATATAGTTGTGTTTGCCATCATGTACACTCCAAGATAAAATCTTCTGATACCTTGTATGTAGCATGATTTTGGATTTATTAATGCAAATATGAACAAGCAATATTTGACGCCTAGAGGCATCAGTAGGAGGTAACTACAGATGCACATGGAGGCATCACTCAGATGTAATGAGTTAATTGGCTTGAACTACCACACTATCTCTCCTACATACAATTAACAAGAGCTCACAAAATAGAATACAAACCCACAATATGTCCTGCCCTCTTCTCATATTCACCAACCACATACCAAAAGCATCACTTAGATCTGTAAACCAACAGCTTCTACAGGTTCACAAACTGAACCTACTAGCTGTTCAACTCCTATACTCTTATTCTGTAAACATTAGATCAAACCAAAACCTAGCACCTTTTAAAACTTCCTTACAAAACTACCTCTCCTCCATATGGAATTGTAACTGCTCTACTCCCTCTACCTCTATCTCCCAACCTACTCTACCTCCATGACTTCTCTCTCACCCTTTACTTACTACCTCCTTGGTTCCTGTTTCACCTTTTACTTCTTAATTGTGTCTAACTGTAATATATTCCTGTCTACTCTTACTCCTCAACTCTTTTACACATAGAAATGTATCTGCTTTTTTCAGGTAATAACAAATTCCCTGTCATCTCTACTTCTACTTCCTAACAACTGGTAATGTTCAGACACAAAATGCATCTACTTAATTTCCCTGTTGTTTTTCTTTTTATTTACCTATTTAAGTCTTATATGTAAGTATATAAGTAAACTGAAACTCTGGAGGCATTTATGTATGTATGTAAATTGAAACTCTGGAAGTTAACCTGCCTACACAATTGTTCAAGACTGTACCTGGAGCTTCTCTATTCAGGCCTCCACTTTAAACGGCTCTTATTTTTGTATGTTTTGTATGTATGCATGTAGGAGTGTATGTAAATTGAAGCTCTGGAAGTGAGCCTGCCTGCACAATTCAATTTAATTGTTCAAGATTGTTACATGTACTTGGAGCTTTTCTCCCCAGGCCTCCACTGAAAATGGGCTCTTACAGTCCAATGGACTATCCCAGTAATCAAATGTCAATAAATAAATAAATAAATATGTCATGATTTTCAGTTCTGAATTTCTATTTATGATATCATCTACCATTTCCCTAATTATCATCAAAGGCTCTTGGCTCCCTTGTCCTTTTATTCCAAATACTGTTTTATTAAGTACTTTTATTCCCTTTATTTTCCAATCCATCTCTATTATTTTCATAAATATCTTATAATCCATATTATTTAACACTATTGGTCTCCAGTTCTTTATAGCTTCCTTTTTTTCTTTTTTTCTGTATAAATTTCATAATTCCAGTACATATTTCTTTGTCTTCCACTCCTTTCTCTAACTATTCATATATAACCTCTACAAAATATTTCTTCTGCCAATCTAACATATATTTGTACACAAAATATTCAACCCCATCCAGCCCTGTTGCTGATTCCATATTCAGTGTCTTTAGTACATTTTTAATTTCTTCCACTATCTTCTTTTCTAACCTGTCATTATCTTCTTTAACTCATTTTTTCACCTCCACTTATGTCTTCCTTCTGTCCTATACTTTAAAAAGCCGTATTTATATATTTCTTTATTACATCCATTATTTCTTTTTGTGTTTTAACAATTTCTTCTTTTTCATTTCTTATTTCTCTTGTTATTCTTCTATTTTCTTTTACAACTTTATTTAAGCATGGTGCCACCTCCTTTCTTTCCTTATAAGAAGTATCTTTATTTAAACAACATTTTTTTAATTTTATCCTAATACATTTCATATAGCATTTTTTCTCTTGCAAAAAAAACTTTTCTATCTCTTCTTTCCTCTCTAAATGCTTCATGACTGACTTCATTATATTTGTATTTCTCTTCTATTCTTTTTAATCTTTGCCATTCTAAAAAAACTTAATTTATATTTTTCTTTAAAACTTATCCACCAGCTTATCCAGTTCTTATAAAACAATCTCTTATCTATATGATTTTTCTATAATTATATATTCCTTTCTCTACTTTCCTCATTTAATCTTTTAATGCCTTTACCTATCTTTATATATATCCTTCTTTTTCTTGGATCTCTGTGCAAATTGCCACACAATCTGAGAAGCTTGCTACTTTTGTTCCTTTTTAAAAAGTTTTCAAATTTCTGAAATCATGAAATAGTCAATTTCTGTTCTTAGGTTGCCCATTTTATAAGTCCATTGTCTTTCTGAAATCATAAAATAGTCAATTTCTGTTCTTAAGTTGTCCATCTTATAAGTCCATTGTCTGTTAGCCCATAAATATAATTTCCACTTTTCAAAATCCCTGCAATTACTTTAACATCAGCCCTTTCTTTTCTTCTTTTTCTTAAATAACAATTGAAATCCTTCACTAATGTTATTTGCATAATAACACTCACATTGTCAAAAATTCTTTTAAACATTAATTATCTTTCTTTTTGTGTAATATATGTATAGACTGCAATAATTCTATGTACTTGCTTCTTCCATCTCACATCAAATACTATTACTGTGCCCAATGTGCAATCTGAACATTTCTATGGCATTGTTACTTAATATTCCAATGCCTGAACACATTTCTTTTCCTATATTAGAAATAATAGTACATTCCCATAATTCATTTACTTGTAATCTCTTCCCTTCTATCAAAATTCTTGTATCTTCTATTATATCCATAAAGCATTTTACACCATTCTAAAAATCCTAGCTTTCTTTTACTATTCTTTATACTGTTCATATTTATAGCTAAAATTTTTACTATTTATAAAATAGTTTTTTTCTTTGTTTGCCTTTTTATTTTCTCTCAAACCTAAATTCCTAAACCTTTGATTTCTATCTTTTACTCTTTTCCCAGTAGAATTACTTTTACCTTTAATCATTACCCAGTTATCTTCCTCTTCACTTGAATTTACCTTTTCTTCCTCCCCCTTTTCTCCCATTTTATCCATCATCTTTTCTTTTTTCTTTCTAACCTCTTACTCTCTCCCATTGTGTCTTCTTCCTGTTCTTTTTCTTGTTCTGCTTCTATATTATATTCTTAGGTTCATAGGTTCATAGGTTCATACTAGGCTATCTGCCCTAGGGCATTTATAAGCCTAGCCAGAGTGTGTTTGGCTTTCGCCACCCATTTTAAATTAATTTTGCTATGCCCTTTTTTGAGGTTAGTATACTGTGCCTCTGTCTAACAGTGACACAGAAGTGATACCCGGGGTAAACCTACGATCTCCCATCCACTCATCAAGATTCCTCTTGAAGAGAGTCAGTGCAGGACTCTGCCTAACCTGAACTGGGATTTTATTCCAGAGTGAAGGGAGCCTCTGGGTTATGAATCTGTCCCTCCAGCATGTCCTATTTATTTCAGTGTTGAGGTTCAAGTCTCGGCCGTAGCTCGATGGGATTTGGATTTTCTGAGGTGCAGCATGTCCATTAATTCCATGTTGGACATGGCTTTATATGTCAGGCACAGATCGCCTCTGAACAGGTGGTATGCCACTGAGTAGAGCTGGAGTTTCTTTAACCGGGCAGCATATGGCATCTGTTTGAGCCCTTTGATCCTCTTGGTGAGGTACTTTTGGGGTCTTTCCAGTTGCTGCAGGTGTCTGGTGTCTTGAACATGTTCTTGTTCATATTCATATTCTGCCCCTCATTTCCTCTAGATTTTCTGTACAAACCATCCATAAATGCCCTGTTCATTCACATTTTATACATTTCAGTTCACATTTTTTGCTTTGTGACCCATTTTATCACAAACTTAACACATTCTCTTATCGTAATTACTAATAAAATTATCATTTTCACTACAAACGAAACATGTTTTTGGTTGTCCCAATATTTCTCAGTCCCTACATTTATCATACTTGGAATATGTATCATGTTTTCATTTTTCATTTGCGATACAATAGCACATTCCCAACCCACAGTCCATAAACCTTTCTTATCATATATTTTTGGAATGTCCATAACAACTTTGCATACAGTCTTTAGCTAGTCCTTCAATACTTCTTTTCCTTCTTCAGTTTAAAACTACACATTCATTTTCTTTTTTGTCTCTCTCTGTTAAATGCTTGAATAGCACATAAGTCCCATGGACTATAATTCTTCTTTATTTTATATTGCTCTAGAAATGCTTCCATATACTGGCCTGGTTTGAATAAAATGTCACAAAAGAGTCTTTATTAATATGAATAAATGCTCTTGAATCTTTAGGAGATATACCTATGGGCGATATAATATTATCCCAAATTTCATACCTATCGGTTCTTTCACATTCTTACCAGAAATTTCTTCCTTCTTATATCCATTTTCTTCTCTTCTCTCTTTTCTCCTTCTCTCGCTGTTTGCATGTATGACTTCTTTACATTTTTTTATTTATTCTGCTTCTTCTTCCTGAATCTTGTCTAAGATTTCTCCCCATGACACCACTTTTTCACTTTCTGGTTTACTCTGATTAATTAAATCATTTAAATAACCATCCCGCATTTAAATAATCATCCCGCAATCCTTCCAGTTGGAGAGTTGTAGTAATACATCTCTGCTGAGAACCACTGTTTCCTTAGAACAGTCTCTCTGGAACAGCAATTCTGTGTCTTGTGAAAGTTCGACACCCTTCCCTTCATTCTCCTCCTTCATCGCTCCCTTCTAGTTCATTTCAAACCTCTGCTCCTTTCCTTTGCTTATTCTTAACACTGATAACATTTTTTGTGAAGGCTCTACTACCTTCACACTTATTCTGTTCTTGCTCCCTTTTTATTTGTAACCTCTTCCATACCACAAACACTCACCATACTCCCTCCTGTTTCTCCAAGCCACTTCTGCACCTGGACCAGTAGCAGGAAGTGCTACATCAAACAGCGTCCCTGCTCAAAAAAGAGGAGGGGAAGTTCCCTGATGCCCTGACCAAATTTCCCCTACTATTATAAAACCCAACTTGGGTCTCCCCTGAAAAAAAGACTTCTAGCCTAGTGGGACTAACCCAGTCGACAAAGGAAAAATAAATAAAGTAAAAAAAATAAACAGAGGTCTCCTAGGGTAGTTTCCAGTGTTAAGGACAAGATGTTATATAAGGAACCCTCTTATTTTAGATATGGAATAATATAGCTTTTTTAAGTGATAAGCTTACCTTTTAAATCTTGTGGATTGATCTGAACATTTGACAGAAGCCTCTGATGAAGGGCTGGCAGTCCATGTCACTTATCTCGGCCTTGTTAATATACTGCTTGCTATGCCACACATGAGGATAAGAGAATGATATGGTTTTCTTTGAGACTTCCAGTATTGTCATACTTTCCAAATATGCTAACTGATTGTCTGCATTAAATGGGAAACTCTGTGATAAGACCTCTGCTCAAAAGTTGCAGGAACTGGGGTTCAATTCTGATGTTTAGGCTCTGTTTTTGCAGAGTTTGCATGTTCTCCTTGTGTCTAGATTTTACCTTGGCACTCCAGGTTTTCTTTCACCTCCCCCAAAACAAATTAGTTGACTAGCTATATACTACTTGACATGTCACTTATCCACGTAAGAATACCACCTAATATCACTGATCCAACCGATAATTGCCTACAACACTATATTTTACAAACTTTTTAACAAGGCATTTGAGACAACTTGAAAAAGGATTACAATTTCTTAAAAAAAATCATAAGACTAGAAGAGAACTATTCAGAAAATCTTCAGACACTGCCATACTGTTATGTTTTTTATATATTACTTTAAATGACATCTGCTTCATCTGTAAAGCAGTGTCTGATCTGGTTCTGTTTACAACTCTATGCCACAAATGCAGTAATATGGGAACTAACACCTGACTGAAGAAGGTAATATAAAAATAACAGAAAAAAAAGTGGCAAATACATTACATAGTAGAGCCCAAAATTATAGCAATACAAGGTCATGTAACAAACTTTCCATTACTATCAGAAATTAGTTATTAACTTCTTTCAAAAATAATGTACATGAGTATGAGTGCGCATGCATGTGTGTGTGTGTGTGTGTGTGTGTGTGTGTGTGTGTGTGTGTGTGTGTGTGTGTGTGTGTGTGTGTGTGTGTGTGTGTGTGTGTGTGTGTGTGAAGATCAATATGGGTTATGTCACTTCAACATTTTGTGGTAGCAGCAGCATCCTAAAGAAGCCATCAGTACTACTCAAAGAACCCCACACATTTCACCTGCTGAGACAATATGTATTGTAATAATTTTATAAGAATTTTATATTTATTTGTTATGTAATACACAGAAAGAACCATTAAAATAATAATTGAATGCATTTATGTTCTTTAATAACAATATATAGTGATATCATTGTAATCACCATTTAGGTGCTTTGCATTAAAATCCAGTGTTTAAGTTACTTTACATTTGTCAAGAGGAATTAATCTATAGAAAAATCAGTGTACCCATGCAGTTATTAATGTGAAACTCGCAACTAATGTCTTCTGTCGAAATGTAAAATCCACAGATGAAATTTGAACAGATACACCTAAAATTGGTCTACTACCCTGCAGAAACTGTTCTTGTTTTAACATTAAAAGAAACTTGTAGAGTAATGTATGGCAAATGTTAAAGGAATCCTAATGTCCAGGGAGCCAAAGATGAAAATCCAGAGGCATAACTAGGATGCAACAGAAGGGGTAGGCTGGGGTATGCACAAGCTGTCAGGGGTGTAGTCAGCAGGTGTTAATGGTGTGAAGGTGCAGTAGCGGCATTAATAAATGAAATCTGAATGTTGCATTTACAGCTCAGCTGAAGCACTTAATGCAAGATGAGTCTGTGGTAATAACTGCAGCAAGCTACAGTGCAGAGAAGAGCTTTTTAACTTTGAGAGAACTTTTTTACTTTTGCTCTTCAACTTTTTTGCTCCATAACTTTGAGTTCAGTTGGCACTAGTTTAGGGATCTGCATAGGGTGTGAGACAAGATGGCAATATTGCTGTGGAAATCACTGAGCTCCAGCCATCACTCTTCCTGATGCTCAGCAGGCCAATAGTTTGACAGTCAGACCTATGCATCTATAAACTGCATTTCTTTTACTGTTTATGTGCTGCTAAAATGGATTACTGTCTTTATAATAGTCAAATGTGACATTAAACATGAGGCTATTCAATGTCAACCCCTCATGCAATCAACAACACTTGCCTTTAGTTCATATACTAAGACATACAAGGATAGCACTTTATAACAGTACCATATTTATAACAGGAATCACAATAATTATGAATGATCTATGAAACAGGCATCATATAGTAATGTCTAATACTAACGTGTGTGTGTGTGTGTGTGTGTGTGTGTGTGTGTGTGTGTGTGTGTGTGTGTGTGTGTGTGTGTGTGTGTGCGTGCAACTTGCATATGAATATTCTGGTCACTAATAAACGTTTCTTTGGTTTCATGTGCTAATTATGAAGTCGTGATTTTTGCCTTAAAATAAAATCTTTTATTTTCTTCAAGTACTGCACTGTGTGCTAACCAAACCTAGCAAAAAAAACTGAAGAACGTTAACAAGAGATGTGGATTTGGAAGAAACAGCTCAAGTCATGCATATAGATTATTGATAAATACTGGAAGAGTTAAGCATGCATTTACAAGGTATGTTGAAAATGGTGGCTGTAACAAAGTTTGCTATAACAAAACTAAACTACTGGTAACCTGTTAATTTTAAAAAATCATGAAAATTTGAGCTTTGTAGCTCAGTCTTCCAACATCAGTTCATTAGTATTGTTGCTGAATATTGGTGGAAGCTGAAACAAAGTTTTGAACTGCATATTCTGCAACTAATGCTGCTGAAAAGTGAAGAAAATAAAGGCCTCTCGTTCTTAAATATATTTGGAGGATAAATCACTTTTTTATAACAATTTTGTTTTCACAAAAGGAAATAACTTAAAGTCAAAACATACTACTGTATGATAAAGTTTGAAGTATACTTATTGTATGTAAGCCTAAAATAAATGCAATGTATTTTGGCTCCCCTACAGTTACTTGGGATGAAATTGCTCGGGCATCAGTAGCATAACACTGAGTGTTGTTTCATGCAAGAGGTCATTGCTGGTGTGGTTTCTAATTGTGCATCAGCAATGATTCACTTGTTTTAGGAGATTTTTCCCTTCTTCAAGTTAGTGCGTCTGTGGAGTTTGTATAAAGTAAAAGTGAGTTTTTTGTTCTTTTGAAAATTGGGCATTTTTTTCATTCATCCTTTTGGCATGTCAGCTTTCAGTAGGTCAGTATTTCTTTGTAGAGCCATGCATTACAGACACAGATTCTTTACATACATGGAAAAAATTGAAAGATGATTGATCAGCATGTGAATGGACTGCAAAACCACAGTGAAACATGTATATTTGGAGAGGTGACAGATCTCTGAGGAAACACAGAATTGTCTGTTGACTACTTGATAATGGACTGGCAGAAAGTCTTCTCAAAGAATAAGATTAGAAAAAAGCTTTAGTGCTGTAGCGGTAGTTGACAGCATCAATTCAAAAATAAGATTAATTACGAAAAGTTGCAGCAGTGACAAACTAAAAAAAAATGACAGAAAATGAAATGAGTCTAAAGTGAAGAAACAAATGTGGGTAAAAGGAAACAAGTGCACATGAGATGGTAAAAATTATAAGTAGTCAGTCTGGAACACAGCACTACTTCCTCAAAAATGTTTGACCTACTACAAGTGTGATAAAAGTAACCATTTTGCTCATTGCTATAGAAAAGAAAAAAATGAGTATAGTAACTGAGGATGTAATGCATGAGTTATGGGTACAATATCACAGAATCATGAAAATTAGTGCCACTGGATTATTCATCTACAAGTAAATGCCTGCAATGTTACATTTAAACTGAATAGTACGCCACAGATAAATTGTGATTTCAGAAAATATACTGAATTCATTTAAGGCAAGGCCAAATGTAATTAATACAAAAGTAAAAGCAACTAGTCGTTTAGGTGATGATATTACAGTCAAAGAAAATTGCATGGCACGTATGGCCTACAAGAACACTGCACACATGAACCCTGATTTATTGTGGTACCAAAGGAGGTGTAAACTATAATGGGTTTAACTACCTGTGAGACACTGAATTTGATGAAGACAGTCTTAGTTTTTGAAAGCCACATTAATTCTAAATATGACAGCCTGGTGAAAGAATACAGTGTTTTTTAAAGGACTGTTTTTTTTTTATAACAGAAGCATACTGTCCTGCTGAATAAATCTGTAAAGCCTATCATTCATCCATCTAGGAAAGTTCCATTCGCTCTTTAGGAACCACTGTAAACATAGCTTAACAGGATGAAAAACATGGGAGCAATTAAAAAAAATAGAAACTAGAATGACTTCATTCCACAATGACTGTAGAAAAGAAAATGGAAAACTGATGTTTTTGGGATGCTAAGGATTTGACTGGAATAATGAGGTAAAGAGAACTGCTCAGCATCACAAGGGAATGTGATACAGTTCCTCAGTCTGTGTCAGAACAAACAGAAAGCACTGAAACTGCTGTTAGCAATGTTTGTGAGGCTGATGTCCTTAATGCCTACTCATGGCGTGTTCATAGAATGGTGATCAAGCTACAGCACTGTACTACGGATGCAACATACACTCTTGCGGGGATGATGAGAACTGCAAATGCACAGACATGATTACAACAGCACTGTATGTGCAGACAGAAAAATGCAATTAATCCATCAGGACACTGAAAAAATGACAAAATGAAACAGGTAAAAGATGTAATTTCAAAATGTTGGCCTGATGTTAAGCACATCAGCATTTCAACTGTTACAGTGTACAAGGAATTATAAGGCAGATCTAATGCTCACTGATGTTGTATAAGGGTAGCAAGGCTGCAGAAACAAAATAACTTAGGAGAGAAATGCTGAAAGAATATGGGATGGCCATATGGGATCTGAAAAGTGCAAAAGAAGGGCTCATGATATTATCATTTAGTCAAGAATAAACAAAGCCACTGCAGATTAAATGTCATATTTTCCAACATGGCTTCAGTACCAGCTCACAATCAGAAACCTGAGAATCAGTAGTGCACGTCCTTATTCTTCATAAAATGAACTCTGATTCTAGCAGACAAAACCGGATAACCACTGTTAAACATTTCATACATTTTTTGGGGAACTTCACTGTCACCATGTTCATGTGCTGGCAATCATGGTGCTTGTATGGAAAAGTGCACACCCCCAAAGGAAGCCATAGCAAGCCCTAGCCTGCATGAGTTTACATGTCAGTCACTGACAAGAAGTTAAGGGAATACAGGGAAATCCCTGATGGCTGCCTGGCTGATGGCTTCCCATATTATGTTCTCAACTCAAAAGGAATGACTCAGCTGATTTGGAGCAGGAGGGCTGATGACTGGCATGCACAAGGGAAAAATAATACAAAAAATATGGAGACGGGCCTTATTACTAGAGCCCTGTTTCTTTACCTTAACAGGGGAACTATGATGCTGTGGGTCATAGCCTGCAGCTAAAAATGCTACCTGCCCATGGCTTTAATAAAGAATTGGCAGTGCAAAGTTCATCACATTGTAATTATAGGTCTTTCTGATTATTCCAGGCTCTGATGTGTCTCACATAGGATCTATAAGAATAATGTTTCCCAAGGCTCAATTCTTTTATCCCTCCTATTTTCATTATTTATTAGTAATCTGCCTTTTGACATTACTAAGGTCAATATCCCATTGTACTCAATTTATATGGTATTACTGAGGTCAGCTTCCTATGGTAAACATTTAATAGTAACTACAAAAAAAAAAAGATTTGGTCCTCATCTAGAATTGGTTACTTGCTAATAACTCCAACAAATCTTCAGGAAATCTTGAGTGGTAGTTTTTGAACCCCCACAAAGTCTTTCTAATCTATCAAGAGTCATAATCCATGCTCATCTAGAGGTCATACTTGAACAAGTTGAATACCAACACTTAGCTAAATGTGTCCAGGGGCCAAACTCTTTCTTTCACAGAGCACACACAACAGAAAGTTGACATATGCTTGCAGACTGTGACTGTACAACCTGAGAAATGGCACTGTACATCATGCTATTGGACTTTAAGTCCTATTGCCAAAATGTGGGTGTGCATTGCCTTTTGTGGCCCTGAAATCAACCAGTGACATTTAACATCTTAAAACTGCTGAAAATTATATTATACTGTGTGACTCCTACGTGCTATTAATGATCGTATTGTTAATTTAGTGTATCCACAGGCTGAGCATGAAAATGTCCAAGTAAGCTCAGTGGTCAACCCCAGTCATCAAATCAGATCAAATAAAATAAAATCTATACTAATACTACTTCTCTTTTACAAGATAAAAAGCATATTCTGTCATTGTCTAAATATAATTCTTTGTCATTCATAGCAAGAGCTACGGTGCAGCTAAACTCAATAACTCAGTGCTTTTTAAACTGATTAGTGATAAGTGGTGCTAATTCTTGTTAAAAATATAAATATTTAGGTATACTGTGTCTAATTTCTGATATTAAGCAGTCTGAGAGCACCATCCTTTCAACATTCTGCATTCCATCTCTCCACTGGAAACTGGAAAGGAATCTTTTCTTACCAGTAGCGTGGAGCAGCTTGCCACAAGATGTTAGCATGCTTAACAACTTTGTGTGTATAACATTCCTAACTTGTAATGTTTTTTTCAATTGCTTGCTGTATATGTATATTGAATTTCAAGAAATCATCGATTATCACCTCTAGTAGCTTGGTTTGGGAGACTGCTTTTATCCGAGTGACATTAGAGGAAAGGATGGCAAAGACAGTTGTAAGTGAAACTTGAGACCTGTGAATACGCAGAAGCATACTTGTTTTTTTGGGATTTAGCAACAGTTGAGAATTTGTTAACCAAGATTCAATTGAGGAAAATAAATCCAGGGTGAGTTGTTGAAAATGAATAGGTTATGAGCAGGGTAGATAAGTGTAGAATCATTGCTATTTTGGATCAGGTTAGCATATTTACTTGTGGTATTCAAATCATTCATGAACAGGTTGAACAAAAGGTGACCTAATATGGACCCTTTGGGTACCCCAACAGTGACTGGAAGAAAAGATGCTTAGCTAGATTTCCATTTTGCTGACTGATACTTACTAGTGAGGTAGATGTGAATCCACTGAAGGATAGAAAGGGACAGCCTAAGGACAGACACTGTTTCTAGCAGTCTTTTGTAGTGTCAAAAACCTTTGAGAGGTTGACAGATAGGGAGAAGATGAGTTTGCCATCATGTTTACATTGGTTGAAATTTTTGATGAAACTGAATAGGGCAGTAGTACTGCTGTGTTAAGAAGAAAATCAATGCTATGTGGGAGAGAGGATATTGTTTTTAAGATTGTAATGCAGCTATTGGTTTTGAATACATTTCTCTAATATTTCGGAAAGTTGACAGACAGAATGGCAATGGGTCTACAGTTAGAACAGTCAGTGGAATTCCTTCCTTTTTGGACTGGGACTATGCAGAATTATTTCCAGAATGTTGGCACATGCAATTCTTAGAGTGACCTATTCATTAGGATGGAGACAGGATATGTTATGTCATTGGCTCCTGGCATTAGGTACTCAGTTGATAGTTTATTAGGGGCAAGTGTAGTAGGTTTTAGCTTAGACAAGTATTTCTTAATGCTGGATACCAGGACTGAATTTAGGTTGAAAGTGTTAGAGTTGGGATATGGCTACAGAGTTAGGTTTTGTCTGGTTGGTAGCTTAAAAGGGAGGTTGCTCTTTTTACGAAATGTTCATTAAAATGGGGAGTGATTATTTCAGGTGGATCTGTTTGGAATGTGTTAGGCTGAGTTGTCTTTCCATGGTATAACAGATTCTTTAGGGAAGCCCAGAATATTTTTCAGTTATTTTGGTTAGGTTATTCATTGTTTGAAAAGTTGTAGATTTTGCATAATTTCATTTTCCTGCCAGGCTTTCCAGGCCTTGTCTACTTTCCACAATAGTTCTTGGATTGTACTCATGTCGTTTTATGTGGGGCTTGCTTGTTGAGTATAGCAAGAAATATGCTGTTGAATTTTGTTATACCTTAATTTAGTTTCAAGTACTTTGGGACACAGGTTACTAGGATGGACTTAAAATTATCTTGTTTGAATGTAATTAGGATACATACTTCATTGAAGAGGTACACTGCAAGTGTGTGGGTGAGCTTCTGTAGGTGAATGAATAGCCCTACAGGGGTAACTTTGCTGTGGTTAGTTATCATGATCCAGTCCAATATGGAGGATTTGTTGCTGGACTTGTTATATCTAGTTGGAGTATTAATGAGCTGGGTGAAACTGAAGAATTTTATATTAGTTTGGAGGAGGTGGAGGATGACACATATCAATCAATATCTAGCCTAGCTAAGATTATAGTTTCATGAGGAATGCTGGTAGATAGCTATGAGAAGATATCTTCGGTAGTGGGGATATTGTTGCCAGAAGGACTACAGACAGCTGAAAATACAGACGCTCTTAGGATTGTTGAGTTTAAGGATGGACACAAGAATCCCAGCTTTGTTAAATTTGAGGATGGTGCTGGGGTACATTCATCTCTAGGCTATTTATGTAGATGATAGCTACACCATCAGTTCTTTTTGTTTATTTTTCTGTCTTACCTAAATATATTTTAGCTTGGTGGGAGAATCCCCTCAACTTTTAATCAGGGTTTTAGCCAGGTCACAAAGATAATAAGGATGTCTGGTGAGTGGGCTGAAATTCAAGCATGGATATCAGTAATATTGTTTCCCAAATTTCTTATGATAACATGGTTTATATTTACGCCTGGCATATTTACAAAACTGCAGAGCTGTTTAGAAGGGCTCAGTCACTCTCTGTGTTGTTGTTGTTGTTGGCATGCCTCTCAACCTCTTAGCACAAGTAATCTGACCAAAGCCAAAATAATGGAGAGAAAAAGGTCCATATATAGGTACAAACTTTAAATATCACTCTTATAAACTCAGAAAGTTGGTAGAATAAAAGGTTTTGCCTTGCCATGCACTTTCTGAAGGCTATTAAATCTGAAGCTCAAATATCTGTCATTATTTAGTGAACTCAGTCCTCACTAATTTGCCAGAAAACCACAAATTTTATGAGAAACAGAGCAAAAAATATGAAGCAAAAATTTGGACATTCTGTGAAAATCTTGACAGTTAAAACTTGTTGTAAAGGCTAGGTGGTCCAGGTTTTGGGGTGATGTTCCCACAGAGGTGAATTGCTGGAGGAATAGTAAGGAAACAGTGAGGTGTTGACTTTTGAATTGACATTTTAGGATAGGGTTTAGTTTAGTGAATTTGCTGAATAATTTCAAGTACTTGAATTGAAAATAGTCAGTATGGGAGGTATTGCACTAGGTCACCGAGTAGGATAAGAAAGTTCCATTTGGCTATGGTTGGGAGAGTTTGGTGAAGGTAGGTCATTTTTGTAAATTTAAATATGATAATTTATGAGATAGGATAGGAAAAGTAGAGAAAATATTAGTATTGAATGGATAGGAATGTTGTATTTTAGTTGTTGATAGTGAGATACGTAGGAGGGCATGGTGTTCGGTAAAGCAGGGTTTGGATCCATTTGAAAAGTGTGTTTTTATAAAGAATTGTCAAGAGTAGGGAGAATAGTGAACAAACAAGTATGGAATTTGAAGAGTTAAGGCTTGCAGATTAAAGTAAATGTGGCTGAAGTAATGACTACAAGAAGGAGAGTATTGCATAACAAAAAATTCACTTCTGCATTTGAAATGAAAATTAGCTTTTCTAGTACATACTATAAATCCCACAGACAAACAGGATTATCGGGTATTGAGAAGTTCCAGATAAAGGATTAGTTTACAAAGAGAAGACCATGTAACATTCTATTCCACCCATCATTCCTACCTTCCCCGTTACCCTTTTCCCAACTGTTATATGCACCTTTAATGACTTTCTGGCTTCTCTCTCCATCACAATTTCCAGTAGTTTATTCCATGGGTATGTTTGGAGATCCAGGGAATACTTATTCCTTAAATCTGCCAACTATACCCTCTCCCCAATCATTTCTTTTCAGGTTGGCACATTCACATCTCCTTGACATGATCTTTTGTACTTACATCACATTCCACAGGCTCTTCTGGTTGGAACTGTGAAGAGCCATAGATTATCCCTTCATCTCCATCCCATAGGTCTTTCTGATAGTGATCCTTTGGATTCATTCTAGTAGCCTGATGTCCTTTTCCATTTACAACCCCTAGAACTCCATGCAGCATTCACGGAGTGGTCTGACCAAGGCTCTACAGAGTGGAAACCACCTTTCTGACCACCTTTTTCAGCCTTTCCATATCCTTCTCTAGACTCTCCCTCTCTTCCATTGATGCACCTATCTTTGTGAATCAGCAAAGAGGCTGATCCATTTCTATATTACCCCAAATATGTCTGAGCCAAATACAATGAAGAGTTTTTTAACCAGGAGACATCCTTGAGGTACTCCATTAGTCACTTTCTAAATTCTTGACATTTTTCCTCCCACCTCAGTCCTCTGTTTCTCACCAGCCACCTCTGGTGGCAGAGAAGAATAAAGTCCTGACTACAGCTCTACTAAATTAATTTCAGTTAGAGACTCAGGTGTCTGACAGAGCTGGCAGGGGAGAATGGAAGTGAGTGATCATTGATAGCTCTCCCATCCTTAGGGAGAAGGTGGTGAATGGTCACACTTGGATGAAACTTAGCAGAAAAATTAGATATTGCACCCATGGAGCAGGGACCTACAGAGTATATGCTTCCATTATGCACATGTGCAAACAAGGGGGGATTCAGCATGCACAGGCATGTTCCCATAGTGGCATCATGTAGCTGAGCTGGAAAAGCCACTGAGGGAGGAGGTGAGTGCTCCACCAAGGGAGGGGGTATGCTGTTTTGCAGGACCAACACGATGGTCCACTCCCTACCACCTGACTCAGTTAGGGAAGAGATAGGCTGATAGGGCTTTCAGGGCAGACATCTTGCGAGGTCCTGTAGAAAACAAAAAACAAACCTTCCATGTCCTACTATTCAGGCATGCTGCTATCCTGTTCTCCATTCCTGCTCCTCCTCTTAAAACTTCTAATTTTCTTTTTAGCCTCTTGTATAAGACCAAGTCAGAATCCTTGCTGAACTCCAGTTAGACCACATTTACTCATATTCCAGTGTCAATGTCATCTGTAACCCAGTCATAAAACTGAATTAGGTTTCACTGGCAGCTCTTTCTGCTCATGAACCCTTAGTTTCAGCCTTAGAGATTGTTGTCATCAAACAATGCTACAACTTTGCCCTAAGGAATTTCATCATGAAGATCCCTGCCACTCTTGTTAATGCTGCAGTTTCTCCGGACTTTTCTGTTTATCACCTTGTATTTGGGTTTTGTTGTTTTCCAGTCTCCTAACACTTCTATATTAGCCACCAAGCTGATAACAATCTCCATCAGGTGGTCTGCAATGCACTGACCAGATAACTTCCACCCAAGACAAGCAGCTAGCGAGTATTTCCTACCATTGCACCTTTCTTTAGTATTGAAAGTTTTAGCGCAGATTAGGTGGCCCATCACCAAAACACAACTATCACAAGAGACTTATATCAGAAGCTGTTAAAAATATGAGATACCATCTCCAGTCAACTATAATATTATTTTCAGACCATTTTGTAGTACTGGAAAAACATAAAATCAAGCCATCAGATCAAGACACTGAAATTATCCAGGAAACTTGCTCACCAACATTTTGTCTAGAGTAGGGGTTGTGAAGAGTTTATTTTGGTCCAGGTCTCATCATTTTCTAGGCTTCCCACAACAATTCCATGCTGCTACAATGGAAAACAAGGGGAAGATGGCCAAGCTAGCAGGAGGGAGGGTTGATTTGGGATCAGTAGACAGATGCCAGGATAGGGAGATACAAGACTAAGAGAGAAGTGGCTTCACTACGGAAGGATAAAGAACTGACACCTAATAGGCTGTCTCCTAGGGTTCTTAGAAATCTATCCAATGTGCTGGCAGATTCCCTAATGGAGATTTTCAGTAGATAAATGGCCACTATGGAAATGTCTGAGAAATGGTAAGCAGTAAGCCTAGCACCAATGAATGGTGGTGGTGAGGAATCCAGAGAATTACAGGTCTTTTACCAAAAAAGCAATTGATAAAAAAACAGATACTGAATTTTCATTCTGTTACTAAAGCTGAAAAAATATTTAGATTGTAACATATTATGCCCTAAGCAATTTGCCAAGAATATTTGCAAACTACTGCAGTCTCTATGAATGCATTAATAAATATAACAAGAAATTGTCATTTTTAAAAATAATAATATAGCATAGCAAAAATATTCTAGTTTGAAAGAAGCATAACTTAAAATACATTTAATGTGAAGCAGTAATAGTTTTAATCCTTTTTAAACAATGTAAAATAACGCTGCTGATTCTGAAAGCAAAAAAATAAGTTTGTAAACTTTTATACAAAACCAAGCAATGTCAAAATATAATTGTGTTTGCTCACTGAAAACATCATCTAAATAATTTCAGTCTAATGTATTTCAAAACAAATAATATAAAATAAAGTTATATATATATATATATATATATATATATATATATATATATATATATATATATATATATACACACACATACATACATATACATGCATATCCAGTTTAGATGTGTTTAGACTTTTATACAAATTTGTGTAAGTTTATAGCTAACAAACAAGTATATTAAGTTCCATCAAGTTTCCATTTGACAAATTAACAAAACAATGGATTCTTTCTGAAGTGTTTCAAGTGATATTTTTGGAACAAAAGCAGTTGTGATGCTTCTTGGCATCACAGCATCCACTGTAACATTAAAGTTTTCTCATATATATTTTTCATCATTAGTATTTGCACAAAGCCTAAATGTTGTTGAAATGTTGGTTTTACTTTTTGAGGACAAAATTGTGAATTTTAATTTTTATCCTTTTCAAATAAAATCATGTTATTATTTACTACATTCACAACTGTACAGCTTGAAATGTTAGCAACTTAATATAGATCAGACTTGGTGCTTTTATTGAACTTACACTTCTAAGTGTTTGAAGAGTTCTCTCCATGATTAATGATTCTTTTGATTGACTTCCTGACTTTCAATGGACTCCTCCAACTTTAAAAGGCATATCAGCAATCAAAACTTATTAAACATCCTACTCAGTGAACATTTAAGATGTCGCCTACAAAACATTGATAGCAAAATGTAAAAACCTGACAGTAAGGTGGCATCAAAGAGCAGATATATTAGCATTGGGAAAGGAAAACTTCAGAAGCTACTCTCAGTGAGCTGCTTGTTGGCACAGTGGTTTCTATTACAAGTTATAGAGGTTATTCTGAAACCACACAAAAGACCAGTGAAAACAGCTCTACTTTCCAAAATAAGAATTTAATAAAAACCTTTTAGTTGTCTCTCCTCTCCTAGCGCCTCGGCTGCAAGCCGTTACAGAGTTATAGAGGTTGTTGCCCACTGTTGGGATCCTTCAAGAAATGTTCTTACATTTTTTTTCAGTTAAGTTTTTGTTATGTTTTGCAGTTATGGATCTATCTGATATTATGACTGCAGCCGCAGTACTTTAAATTTTTCATTCTTTCATACTTTTTGTCATGCCATATTTTGACACTTTCGTACTTTGCTAGACTGTAACTTTCAATTGGTGCAGCTGGCACTGCTACTGGAGGGCTAGAGTGGGCTGGAGGGGTAGATGGACTCTGTGCTCCTGGTTTGTCCAATTTGGTGCTGCTCATCTTGATGTTCTGTAGGTATCATTTTAGACATTTGCTGAGTAGGACGTTCAACAAGTTTTGATTGCTGATACGACATTCGATATTCGCAGAGTCGACTGAAAGCTAGGATCTTACAATAACCAAAATGTCTGAAAAATGTACTGCACTACTTCAGTCAACATATTGTGAACAAAAGTCTCTAGAATATCTTTAAGAAGAAGATTGCGTCTTTTATCCATGGCTTCTAAACGACAAGTTTATTTTGAAATGTCCTGAAGCTCTCATTAATGTTCTTTGATAAAAAGTCACAAGAACTAAAATAGTCCTGCAGACTAGAAGCTTTGTTTTTTCACTTGATCCAGTCCTTTATGTTTATGTTGTAAAACTAGTTTGACCACATTAGATTCAGTGAGAAATTTATATAAAATTTCTTGTAGAGGAGAGAACCTTTTTTGAGCTCCCAAACTGTTACTGATTGCATTATTTCAGTATCAGGATTTTCAGCCTTTTTTCTTCTTCTGTTGCTATTGTATTGAAATATCTCCTGTTCTAGTTCTTTTTGTTTTAGTTTTTGTGTGTTAGGTAAAACAAAAAGTTGTATAAAGCCTTTTTGTGCTGAACGTCAATAATTTGCTGCATGTTTTCACCATGTTCAGAAAGATAAGGCAATCAGAATAACAATACAACCTTATATCAATAGTAGTTTAACAATTTTTTTCCCCATTTTAATATAAATTGCTTAAAACTAAGTATATTTTCCGTTATTGGTCATTCTTGAAAAAAACAACAAGAAGCTTCCCAGCAAATGTTTAAAGTGACTAAAGGAAAGTCACATAGAACATGTCCTGTTCATCTACCACTTAGTAAGTTCCAAGTACAGCAATAACTGCACACGAAAATTGTTATGTTTTGTGTGTGTGTGTGTGTGTGTGTGTGTGTGTGTATTAAAATAATTTAAGTTTTAGAGTACATATTAAATTATTAACTTAAAAGACTTTCTCTGGGTTATTTGTTTTCTGTACTAACTAACCAAATTTGTATCTTTTTAAATCATTTTGGTACTTCAAAGCTAGACAATGTGGTGATTTTGTGCTGAGCAAAATGCTGACACTGTGAAAAATCACATGGTATTAAGGCAGCCAGCTGAATATCGTTGTAGTTGAAGCTATATAATAAAGTTCATATTGTTCTCATATGGCACCTGTTTTTAGTGTCGTGGTATCAATAGGTAAAACTCTTTTCACAAATACCCAAAACTGTATTTTATTTCACAAAATTAGCATCTATTAAAATAAAGTAGCTTTCATGGAATAAATGAAACACAGGAAGACCAAGAAATAACAAAAATTTAAACTGTTTAACCTTTAACATAAAATTCATTTAGTCAGAAGAATCGCACTAGTGCTATCACTGTCTTAGTTCCCTCCCCTACTAGTGCCCATTCTGAAAAGAAAACAAACAATCCCATTGGTATCCATGCACCGGTAATAGTTATGGACTACAAACACAAAGCTTCTTGCCATGAATACTCTGTAACTCTATAAGGGTGCAGGTATTTTTTTGTGCATGTAATGCATGCAGTACAAGTGAGTGGATGGTACAACAAGTGTCCTAGTGATACTGTGCCGTGCCAAGTAAACACAGAATCTAAATCACACTGGCAGTGGTGGGTGTTGCCATGCATGTCATGGAGGCCATGCTGGATGCAAAACAAAGAAACTATTGTTTTTAATAAATATATGTAATTTTTGGAAGAGCACAGCCTTATCCTTTTGAACACTGGAAGAGCCATTGCCATTTAAAGCCATATAACCCAGCTGTTATACCACAGACCTATGCAGAGATACATTCTCATACTGAGAGTTATCTTTTTGTCTAGCTCAGATTAAAAAAAACTACATTTCCTGAGTACTAAGTTATGTTGTCTGATTATTAGTTCTGTACTACAATCTGTTTAGCACCCCTGAACAGGTGTGTATGAATTTGCACCCCTTTAGGTGCTCTTCTGTAATGGCTGTGCAACAAGAAAAGTGATAGTCTCCACTAAAGGCCTCGCTCGTACTTCTCAGCTCTCCCTGATTTTGTTTGCAGATTGTCACTCATTTTGTATCATATTTTTGCCCTGTCTCTCATAAAACTATTGATTTTTCTGGTAAGTCACAGAGGATTACACTCAGTTAATAAAGTCAGATATCAGAGTTTCATTTTTGTTAATGTTTAGAAAATGGATATTGATACAAAACCTGTTCTATTAACTTTTTAAGTGAATTAGAGTAAAATTTAAAAATTGTCCCTGATGCTTCACCTTGTTCTCCCATTATTGTTGACGTATCCCAGCATTCTGTGATAAAGACGTTAAGGGGTACGCCCTAGGTTCAGTGTATTTCTTATAGTCGAGTGCTGTGTCATATCAAACTGGAAAAAAAATAATATACTATGCACTCTGTGCTCTTAACCTACTTACACTAAAACAGCTCTCATGGTCCTGCCATGTTTATTCTTCCTGTGGACGTCACATAAAGACATTAATCATGATTTCTCTTCCAAGCACACATATATGCACCGACACACAGTCACAGACACACACACACACATTCACATAAACAATGCATATATTTAAGTCACACAATGTCCCCGTGTAAGACAAATAAGAAAACAAGGAACGGAGAATACAGCTCAAAGAATATAAAGATAATTCTTTTTTATTTTTATTTTTACTTGTAACACTTTCTTATATGTGTTCCCCATGAAGCAGACAGTGTCTGCTACAGGTGTTTGCATGCTAGTAGCTCACTGTACACCTGCTAGTTGCTACTTGCTTCGAAAGCAAGTGCTCTAACTCCCACTAACCCAATCTCCTGTTTCCATATAACCCTCCAACACCTGATCTTATAAACTGCACAGCCTTTCCCAGAACCTAACTCTTAACCTAAAACTGTAATCCAGTTCCCAGTCAGACTACTTGGTCCCTTATCCTAAACCTCCAGTCCCTCCCCCTAAACCTAAAGTCCCCATTCACTCCCTAAACCTAAAACTCCAACCCTCCCTCCCTGAACCTAAATTCCATGGTCACTTCTTAGCCTAAAAGCTCCCTTTCTGCTCCCTAAATCTAAAACTTCAACCCTCTCTCTAAACAAAAATTCCCCAGTCATTCCCAAAACCTAAAACTCCCTTCCCTCTCCTTCAACTAAAAATTCTCCTCCCACTTCCTATCCTAAACCCCTCCTATTCCCTTATCCTAAAATCCAGCTCCTGGTCCCTCCACACAGCTGCTTGCCCAAACCCATAATCGTGTTTGAGCATGAGCAGCAGTCTCGGTGTATTACAGGTCACTAAATGCCCTAACCAAGACAGTGGTATTCCAGTGATATGACCCAGTGTGCCTGTAGAGAACGCAGGAGACATGTTTGCTTTGTTATGACGTATTTCTTGGGTCCTTTCTCCAAAAAAGGTCATAAGCAGCTTTATACTAATGATAAAAAAGGGTGATAAATACAACAGTCCCGATTCTTGATAATTGTGCTGCTAGACCTTTTGGCACCATGCAGTTTCACTATAAGCTGAATTAGTCTGAATATTTCATAGTACCATCCATATTTTTTTCAAATTTCTGCACTCTGGCATGTAGCTAGTTATATTGTTCTTACAATTTTTACCAGATATGTTGTATAGTACAGTTTAACACATTGACCTAAGGCTTGGAAATGCAAGCTTTAATGTGCCCAGGTTTGATGTACTGAGTCTCTATCTGCAGACTAGAAACAACCTGAGGTAGTTATTTAACAAGGCTGTGCTCCTATGATGTTCCTGAAAGGAGGCATTAATGGTTTACTTGATTTATTTTGTGATAGTACTTTTCTCAAAACAGCTGCTTTACAGTATTTACCTTGCTAGAAATATTTTGTGATAGCTCAAAACAGCTGTTTGTTACTTTTTTTTCAAGCAACAGTACTGTTAAATGTTTATTCTGGGAAGTAAGTAATTAAATTAATATTTGACAGTGTATAAAATGCACAAAACGCCTAGTGCAAATCACTATGAAATATGTTTGCTCATTACTATGAAGATATTCAAGAAGAATTATTTCCAGGTATGAACTAAACTGCTTTAAGAAATTGGCCATTTGCAGTAGTAGAAACATTGTATCACGGACACATCTTTTGTCTTAATTAAAATTTCACTACTGCATCACCATTTAGTGTATTTAACACAGGAGAGGGCAACACAATTGTCATGTCTCTACATTAAAGGATTTGCCACTGCAATAGCAATATAAAGTCCTGATAAGTACTTTTATCTACAGTGATGTTCTGACAACCAGCCTCCCTACATGAGCCCCCTTTATCCCATCAACCTGAAGCAAAGGGTTGATCATTATCCCATCAACCTGGGTGAAAAGGTAGCTCATAAGTTTATAGGTAAATACTGGCTGAATGGGCATTTTAAGCCTAGCCAATAAGTGGAGGTGACTAATGGAATCTCTCACACAATAATACTGTTCACAATGAATCAGAGCTGTTAAGAATCTTCTTCCTATAGTCTGAAGGTTGACTCCCTCAGCTTCCCTTTAACTACTGTGTGACTCTGAACAAGTCATTTAAACAGACAGTGCACTGAGGCAATTAGGAACACTGAGTTAGGATCCACAGTGGTTTCCAGGATGGCATGTCTGGTGGTAACTACCTATGAACCTAGCTTAATGCTAATGTTGAGATATGCTATGTAATGAAGAATTCAAATAGCTAAAACCTGAAGAGTGACAATTTAATTACGGCTTGGCTACTTGGATTTGCTGGATTACTGTACATAATGGGGGAGGATAGATGGGAAGGCTGGGAATGAGGAATCAATATTACTCCCACTGGCTAATAAGGCTAATACAGCAATAAACTTCATAGGCTATGGTGAAGGGCCCTGGGTCATACATATCTAATTAGAAGCAGGAAGCTTGTACGTTCCATTGGTTTAGTGTGGCTCACCTGACCTGCAGGTTTTTTAAATGTGGAAGTGAACATAGAAGGATGGGGAGTCAAGGTGGTTGTGGATGCTGATAAAGAATATGGGGAATTGTGTTCACAGGACTGTGAATTACAGTTGCTTTAGATTTTTTTTTTTTTTTTTGTAAAAGGATAGAAGGTGTCATCACTTGCTATAAATTTAATTTCCCCAAGCAAAATATAAAGGAAGACATTGGATGCAGGTGAATCTTACCTGTTCAGACAGTAAGCGGCAAGACAATATTGTCGCCTTACAAAGAAGGTTACAATATAGCAGATTAAAATAAATGCACACAGGATAGTAAAGCAGAGGTTAAGACCACATATAGGTATTGTATGCAGCAGTCAGGGAAATTAGGAGCACAAGTGGAAATTAAATAATGGTAGATTTTAAATAATAGAGGCAGAAACTGAATTATCAGAGATGCACATCCATATTAAAAAAATATATATATATATATATATATATATATATATATATATATATATATTCATATACACACACATACAGACAGATTAAACCTATAATCTAGAAATGCTACTGAATGCATTTCACTTTCACTTGTACTGTTTTATAATATGTTCTTTTCACTTGCAGTGCTAGTCAAAAAACAACAAATACTCCAAGAATTTTCTATGACTCACTACTGAGGTAGTAACACATTTTAAGTTTTGAAAATGCATTATTTTAAATTGTGTAGACACACCACTGAGCAGCCAGAGACAGATATTGGCAGGTACTTGTCTTTAAGCAATAACCTTTCTCATTATAGACTACTGCTTTCTTTTTTGTTGAATGCTTTATCTAAAACATTTTACTGATCTAAAATGACATGCTCTAAATCCTTATTCATCTTTGTCAAACATTATGGTTTAAGGATTTGCAAAACACCACTCTAGTGTGTATTATGGATGCATTTAGTTAAACTGTGACCATTCTTCATAAAAAAAATCTGCATTTAAAAACATCTGCTAATCATAAAGAATTCTCATAGGAAAAAGCCTCATTTCTGTAAAAGAAATAGTTTCAAGCTCTTTTGAGACTTAAGTGTGGGACTGTATCAAGGAATTTAGTACAATAGCATGCCACACCAGGATGGCAGCTGTGATACAACAAAACTCTTCTGTGGGAAGAAGGATTGGAAATGTCTGTGATTGTGTTTGGGTATCCTAGGAATCACAGAGTTGCCCTACCACACTTGGCTACAGCTTAGAGGAGGCAGCAATTGAAATTGTTATAAGGAAGTGGATGCAGTTTCTACAGCATAGCTATCTGTTAAATGTTTTTGCCTTTTAGGTAATTGTGGTCCTTTGTACTTACACAGTACAAGTTTATTTTATATCATGTGTTTTAGGTATGTGTTGACTACTATATTCTCAGCTGGTAGCCTAACATTTCATCATTGACAGCTCTGTAAAATGTTATTTTATTAAATGTTTAACATCACCTCTTATTTCTTTATCCATTTTAAGTATAGCAGCTTTGGGGTCATTGAGCAATCTTGGAGTTACTATATTTGAACCACAGGAGTTTGGGGGCCATGGCTCCCTACATGGGGCTGCAGGGGGCTTGCTCCCCAGCACAAAATTCTTTTTATTATGCTTTTGAAACTGACAATTCCTTTTTAATAGTGTGAAACATATCATGGGATTCAGAAACATTAGTCATATTGCAATAAGTAATTCTGAACAATGAGCAGCCATGCCCTGGTTGTGTGTGCTTCAGAAACACGAATGGTGGAAGCCAAGCAGCAGAACAGCTGATGGTACATCCTAATGGTTGTATAAGCAGATGCTAATGAAAAGCAGCATTAAAATAAGGGGTGCTATGTATGCAAATGAGGTAAAATGAGCTGGGAAAGCAATTCAGAAACATGAAGATTGCATTAATACTAATGATATTAATGCTGGGGAATCACAAAAATATGTTAGGGCTTGTTGTAGCTTTAGTTAATGTGCATATGCAATAGTTTATTATTGCCATTATGAGTCATGGTAGTGCATAAAACTCCCCATCTTACAGCTCTGTGTCATCTGACCATGGTTAACATTTAATGGCATTCATAACACCAGCCCTGTGGACTGGCATGATGTGGCTCAAGACACCATGCAGTATTTTGCAGACATATGTTGGGCTAATCTGCAGTCCCATGGGAACTGTGGATTACCTGTTCTGATATATATTAGCTTCATCAGCAGTCCAAAGGAGTTGTGGATTATCTTTCCGAATGGATACCACTATATGTGTGGCCCTATGTATGCTAGCTGCAGGGACCTTTCAGTGACCACCTGGAGACACAGTGGAGGTATCTCAGGCATCTGTCTTAAAATTCTTCATCAGTTTCTCTATGCCATACTGCTGCATGTGATGTAGTAAATGTGGTTTCCATGTATCAAAGAGAATACAGCCAACACCGTGTAGGCTTCTATGATATAGCCTATTTCCCTGAGGAACTGGAGGCCATTTACTTCACCCACACTGAAAAAAGGCCTCACCCGGTGACCTGGGAAGAAGGTATGTGAATAGTAAAGGGTATCAATCCATCATGTGGTTTAGGACATGGTATCATCTAAATGTGTCTGCAGGTCACCCAGGTAGTTACCATGACTCACACATATGACACATATGTGACCTACATCAGTGGATTGTGAGTAGTGATTTCCCCAAGACTATCTTATTGGCAATGCCAGATATGCCCTGGCTGACAACACCCATCAGAAATCTAAAGAATGGGACAGACATATAACAAAATCACAAACCAGGGTCATTGTGGAATGTGTGTTTGGGCTGTTTACAGTATGCTTTTTTGCCTGGATGGATCAGATGGTCAGTATGACCCTGAGTCATGTGCTAAAATATTTTCCGTGTGTACAGTGCTACACAAGGTGATACTTAGGAGGCAGTTACAGCAATGGGGACAACTGTATGAGGAACATCAACCAGCACAGCAATCAGAGTAGGCTGAGTCAGATGAGTAGTCCGAGGAGGACCTAAAATGCTAAATGGAGGCAGGGACAGTATACTGAGACACGGGCTCCGAGACAATAGCTTGCACACAGCTCAGCCCATAGCACACTGTATACACTACAGTAAAAGTGAAGCATGCAAACCCAGCACCAAATCCCCACACAAACTTACCCATGCAGAGGCTGGCCACACTGTGTACCAGACATAGGCAATCCAAGTAGCAAAGTACAAACAGCACGACACAACTATCATCATTTTTATAGGAGGGGTGGGAGAACAAGTGTGCAATATCTTCCACAGAGAAATGAGGCCATGTTTTACAAACTTTAATATTCTTTCTGTAGTGTGTATAAGATATGGGCCTGCAGGGCATTATTGAGGCATACTGTGTGTTGGGGAACTGGCAGTGTGTGTGTGTGTGTGTGTGTGTGTGTGTGTGTGTGTGTGTGTGTGTGTGTGTGTGTGTGTGTGTGTGTCTGTCTGTAGCTATGGGGTTTGTAGTGGTGCATGTGTGTGCATGCATGCTGTAACAAGGCCCCATGAGGAGTTACAGACCTGTGGCTCAATCTACTGGACAAGTCCAGGACATGTATGGTAGATGGTTGAGCATCTTTTGCATTCCCAAGCCTATGACAACTGCTTGTACCAGGAGCTGCATGGGTAGTATAACTGCCCTGGCTAAATGTAAGTGTGCCATTTGATCATGTTTTTTTGCCATTTATTTCCACAATGTCTACCATCTGTATCAGCTGCATGAACAATGCCTGCCACAAGGCATGCAAATCAAGGGAACATGGTTTATGTCAGTATGTGACCAAGTCAACAAAACTGTCACACATGAGGGCCATGTATTCCTGAAGGTCATCGCACATACCCCGCATTATCTGTATCAAGCCTGTGCTTCCATGATGGCTTTGCAGTTATATTGGGTTGCATTCATTGACACAACTAGTTCAAATGAAGAATGATACCTTTTTCTCCAATGTACATTAATGGGTACCCCCATGTGTTTACCCTCTGCCTAATGGGGGATGTTGCAGACATTGATGACTAGCCCATAGGGGACATCACACTGCTCTGACTGTGAGTGCCCTCGGTAACCTGTCTTCTCTATGTGGTG
>NC_056741.1:1418414531-1418422031 GCF_019279795.1 Protopterus annectens
ACAGGTCCTTTTCTCCCTCCTTAGTGTCCAGCCTTTTATACAGCTCTTTATAAGCCTTGCCCTTAGCCTTCGCCACCTCTCTCTTTGCCATGCACCTCATCTCCTTATACTCTTATCTACTTTCTTCATCTCTCTGACAATCCCACTTCTTCTTCACCAACCTCTTTCTCTGTATACTCTCCTGTACTTCTTCATTCCACCACCAGGTCTCCTTGTCCTCCTTCCTCTTTCCAGATGTCACACCAAGCACCTTTCTAGCCATCTCTCTTACTAGCTCTGCTGTAGTTACCCAGCTATTCGGTAACTCTTCACTGCCACCCAGTGCCTGTCTTAACTTTTCCCTGAACATCACCTCACAATTACCCTTTTTCAATTTCCACCATTTGATCATTGGTAATGCCCTCACACTCATCCTCCTCTTCTTGATCACCAATGTCATCCTACAAGCCACCATCCTATGCTGCCTAACTACACTTTCCCCTGCCACCACTTTACAGTCTCCAATCTCCTTCAGACTGGCCCTTCTGCATAAGATATAATCCACCTGTGTGTATCTTCCTCCACTCTTGTATGCCACCCTATGCTCCTCCCTCTTGTTAAAATACGTATTCATCACAGCCATGTCCATCCTTTTTGAAAAATCTACTACCATCTGAATTTCTGCATTCCTTTGCTTAACACCATACCTACCCATCACTTCC
Source organism: Protopterus annectens (assembly GCF_019279795.1). Lineage (NCBI taxonomy): Eukaryota > Metazoa > Chordata > Ceratodontiformes > Protopteridae > Protopterus > Protopterus annectens. The sequence goes on from NC_056741.1 coordinate 1,418,415,233, forward strand.
TCATCCCCTCTGTTCCCTTCACCAACATGCCCATTGAAATCTGCTCCAATCACCAGTCTCTCACCCTTGGGTACAGTCATCACCACTTCATTCAACTCACTCCAAAATATTTCTTTCTCATCCATCGCACACCCAACTTGTGGAGCATATGCACTAACAACATTCATCATTACACCATCAATTTCCAGCTTCATAAACATCACTCTATCCGACACTCTTTTCACCTCCAAAACAGTCTTAGCATACTGTTCCTTCAGGATAATGCCTACGCCATTTCTCCTCCCATCCACACCAAGATAAAACAATTTGAACCCACCTCCGATACACCTAGCTTTGCTCCCCTTCCATCTGGTCTCTTGCACACACAATATACCAACCTTCCTTCGGTCCATCATATCAGCTAGCTCTCTTCCTATACCAGTCATACTGCCAACATTCAAAGTTCCGACCCTCACTATCACAGTCCTAGCCTTTACCTGCCTTCAGGCATGCCTTCCCCTCTTCTCCTCCTTCGGCCAACAGTAGCCCAATTTCTGCCAGCACCCTGTTGGCCAACAATACTGGTGGCAGTCGTTGTTAACCCGGGCCTTGACCGATCCGGTATGTATATCTGTACTGTTGTCTGCATGTATTCTTTGGCAACATTTTACATCGGATGCCCTTCCTGACACAACCCTCCCCATTTATCCAGGCTTGGGACCGGCACAAAGAAATGCACTGGCTTGTGTATCCCCATTGGCTAGGTTGAAGATTGCTGGATATAACAGTTTGAATCTCACATCTGCCACTTGACATTCACTGATTGCTGGAATAAATTTGCTTCTCCTCTAACTCATTTACAGTTGATAACCGTTTTCCATAAACACTCTGCTGTCTGCCAATTTTTTAATATTTTCACTTCTGCCAGTGTTTTGTCAGTATCAGCTCTTTCTACTGGTATGATTACATTTTTACTTATACAGGTCTTGGCTGCTTTCTCATGGCCAGGTTTGGAGTATACATCCGATGTGCACTTTCAGTTTACAAATCGTTCAGTGGAATACCAGTCCAGGTACTTATTTGTAATTTCACAAAAGTAAATAGTGTGTTCCTTCCAGTTTTTCTGGTACAGAAGTAAATCTCAGTTTTCTCAGTGAGCTCTGTCTTCTAACTTTGCCATTTTTTTAAACGGCTCTTCTTCAGAAATCTCATACTTGGCCAGCTTTTTCTTCATTTCAGCAAACTCTGCAATGAACTACAAATGAGTTCAGGTACAATTTTAAAGATCTTTATGCTCCTGAATCTTAGTGTCCATAAGAACTTTTGTTTGCCCAATCCTATTCTACTTCCTTCTTTGTTTTAATCTAATTCCATTGGATTTTTTTTTCTTCTAGCCCACCCTAACTTGTTCTCACCTCTAAATATACGGTGACCTTAATGCACTGTTTCATACATCTTTCCACTACACTGCCTAAACTTAAACGTTACTTTCAGGTTCAGTTGTGTCATATGAATTCAGTGCATTACACTCCTGCATTATAAAAAATGTTGCATTCTGAACATTTGTTCTCGCTAGATACTGTTATAATACTGTTTGCTAAAGTTTTTCACATTTTAATTACTATAAATATACTTACTTGAGTAAGCCTGTAAACTTTTCAGAATCTCTGCAGAGCTTGTAACCTTTGTTTATGCACATTTCATTTACTTCATGTATGTTCCCTGCACATACCTCTGTAAGCAAGCCATACACATATATTATCCAAATAAAAACACTGCTGCCGCACACACAGGCTCTGAAGACATGAAAACTACATAAAAGCACAGACTCTTTTAAAGTATTAGTAAAACAATAAAGAGAATTAAACACTTTTGTCCCTACACACTCGGACTTCTTCTGAATCACTAAATAATAGACTTGCCCTTGTTTTTAAAAGTCCTTAATTACCCAATTGTTGCCCTAATTAATGCTGTTAAATGTACCATACATAAAAGCACTTAGTGTGTTAAAAATACATACAAAATAATAATACAAATAAATCCATATATATTATTTACTATATGACTTTCTACACTGGTAATTTTTTCTACTTCTTTCACTTGGTAACATTTTTGTTCTTTGAGCCTGGGCAACGGCTAAAATGGCTACTGATGGATCAGTCCACTACCCTAGCCAGTAAATAAATAAATACATTTCAAATGCAAAACCCTTAAGTGAGATTCAGACTTTTTGCTTCTCTCTTACATGAGTTGCAGGTCAAACTCCTTCTTCATCAAATAATACACTTTAAATTCTATTTCTTAATATAGCTTCCACTTACCCAAAAGACAGTGGTGAATAATTAGATTACAGGTTACTGAACAGAGATATTTTTCTAGTTATGTCAGACAGAAGCATGGAATAAAACTGAAGCACTTTCTGAATCAAAATTCCTCTATACTAATCCACACACAATAACTACCCTTTTTTCTTTACTATTCAGGCTAGAACCCTCCATGAATTATCTATGCCAGTGCAGTACCATATTCTAGCTGAGGACTTATACATATTCTATGTCCGGTGCATATTAGTTTTCATTTACATAACACTTTTGAGTTGCTCAGAGAAGTTTATACTGGCTAAAGTAAAACAAAGCACTTATTGGTATTGCATCTAGAAGGGAATTCATTAAACACCACACAGCATTTATTTACTGCTTGTCCTGTTTATGTGAGGAGTCTCAATGCACCTATATGCACAACAACTACATTTTGTGTCAGCAATTCTAAACAGTAGCTTAGCCTCAAGCAATCAAGGGGTAGTTCTGCTGGCAACCTGTGCCTCCTGCTAGTACTGAATACCAGGACACTAATCGGCTGCATCTAGAAGAGGACCTACTAGAGTGCAGGGCACGTGGAAGAGCTGTTTTAGCTCTGTGAAGCAGCATGACATCCATTCTGAGGCTACTAAAAGCTAGAGACGCCAAGTTGCAGTGCTAGGAAGGCTTCGTGCATCACACTAGGACATTACGTGTGCAAAACATATTTGTCCCTTTTGCTCTACAAGTGTGGAAGGTGATAAATATCAAGATCAAAATACAAAAAACGAATACCACACTAAAAGATTGAAAAGTACTAGCACTCTGGGGTCCTTGTCCATCTCTGACAACAGGGCAAATGAGAGGATGCTACACAAGGACACACATTGGAACATAAATTATTACAAGTGTTAATGAAAAGCATGAAGGAAAGACTTGTTTTTTAATTGAAACACCATGCTCATCTGCTGCGGCTAACATCCAAGTAATAAAATTGTTTGCTCTATGTGTAACCAATATGGCATGAGAGAGTATACACTTAAACAAAAGGACGAGACAGGATATACACAGTGAGGGGACATCAGTAGACCAGGTCTGGCAGAAGCAGAAGGGGAGGAGTATTATTTCATCCAAAAGTAGGTGTGTAGGCTTCTCGACAATAACACTCTAGAGTGCTTCACTGCTCTTATTAAATGAGTGCACACATTCACGTTCACAAACACACACAGACACACACACATACACACACACACACTCAGACACACACACACACACACACACACACACACACACACACACACACACACACACACACACACACACACATTCTCTTTGCCTCTCTCCTTCTCTCTGTGCCAGGCATGTATGTTGTGGGATGACAAAGTAAAACAAGCATGGCAATAAAACAGAAAATGTATTTTATTATGGGTCTTTAAGTAGAAAATAAGTTAAAATGATTCACCTGTACCCCAGCCATGACATACCATCTCATGTTCAACCTGAATTCAGAAAAAAATATATATATATTTTTAACTAACTCCTCACATCATCAGAATTTCAGATTTATAGCCATGTATCCTTTTCTTTACCACTCTTTTTCTAGCCTTATGTATTATGGTCTCGATTGTCTTATCCTGCTTATCTTCTGTTTTGTTTACACATTGAAAAAGGAACATTTATTCTGCTTGGAACTGGAAGACCTACGCCTCTGCTAAGTTCTACTGGAAGAATTCTCCTGAACTCTGATCAAGCAGTGCTGTGGATAGAAACAGAGCTCATATTTTCTGTGTAGAGGTTTAAATAACAAATATTGCAAAAGAAAAATATCTGTAATAGACAGCAAATAAATACTACAAACAAAATTGTAGATGTTTTAATACTCAAGGGTTTAACCCAGCATACTCTGTATACTTAGCTGAGTACGTTATAGCAATCATATGCTTGCTGGCAGAGTGCAGGTAAACAGGTGAATTATATACAGCCCTTCAGTGGTTTATTACCATTATGTAATGTCATTATTTTTAAAACAAAATGACTTATATTTTTAAAAGTACCATCAATGTATAATGTGCATGCTTCTATTTCCTGTTTCATATGTGTAATTAAAGTCAATGGAATCAATTTGCAATGCACTCTGTATGTACACACCCATGCATGTGACAACACACTTATCACGCATCATGTAACTGTTGTTTATGCCAGTGCAAACATGGCTGTCTGAGACAAAAAAAGGAGAATTCCATAATTCAATGTACATGAGTGATTTTTTTCAAAATAAAAAACTATAATGAGAGGTGCACTACATTTTTCCAAAAATTCTTTAGAGAGAAGATGCTAAAATCTAAACTAAATGTTATAGGTATATTTTGCCTTTCAGAGGTGATGAAATATGGTAACAGTAAAACTGAACAATAAAAAATAGCTATAGCACTTTGCAATAAAGCTAAAAATAATACAAAAGTGATTAATAACAAAATACATATGTCAGCAGCAGATCTTTAAGGTGCAATTCACTGTCTATGGAGCAGGGGCCAAGTGGCAAAAATAAAATATACCCTGCCTCATCTTTCTTAAGAAACTCAAAAGCTTCTAGATGTAATTCAGAGTGCAAAATTATGAAAAGACAAAACACTCCAAGAGCTTTGTGTCAGAATTATATTTATCTTGGAAATGACTGTCCACTGGGGTGGCCTACAATGTATGTTTGTTTGCTTGTTTAGTTGGTTAGTTAATGCTCCAAAATGTATTCAAATTTTCCTTTTATTCTCCCCCTGTAGAATAATCCAAATGGAAAAGAAAGAACGTATATAACATTATCAGTCTGACAGGTATATCCAGCCTCAGCTACAGAACATTTTCCAGTGATAGTGATGTCCCTACCAAGAAGATCTTACAGGCCCAGTGAATGTCCTTCACTAGGAACAGTGCCTCACCCGCCTACATCACACTCAACCTTAAATGTACTTGAGTGGATTTAATTATGTTGTAAATTGACAGCATTTTTATATGATATTCGGTCAGGGTATAGTATCCTTCTCAGAACATTGTCTTCCAACAGAATCTAAGAATCTACAAATATTTCTTAAGCATCATTACTATTTTTTAAACTCCTTGAGTGTACTTGATTATCTTTTGCTATCTGTATTGAGATGTACAAGTTAATCTTTCCCATAAGGGACTATCCATCATATATTTCATAAAGTCACAGCAATAGGGTCTAGTTGCTAACAACCAGTAAAACTATGATTGTGTTGCTAGTGTATAACAGATTTTAGAATGCAAATAGTTATGAAACTTTGTATAGTGACAAAAGAGAAATGTATCTGATGATAAGGAATCAACAGCAAGTATAGCATTCTCCTTTGTGGCACTTTCAAGGTTTGGATGTCTTATTGTAATACTCTGGCATGCTGTAAGGCTTTCTCTATGAACAATGAAGACACAAACACAGTGTGCCTAGCAACAAAATGTATACTCTTTGAAAAAAAAATTAAAAGAGAATAATCACCATACACCCCTTATGCAGGGCTCCCCTTATTTATATAAAGTAATTCCAGGGTCACAGAACAGTAGTGAAAAGAGAAACTCCCCAATGCAGCACACAGCAATCTCACACAGTGATCCTGCAGTGACTACACAGCGACATCGATGCAATCTATGAGCAGGTGTAAAATTGAGCAGATGCTACAAGGCAGGTAGAACCCAGTCAAATGCCTATTGATCAACAGTAGGAAAACCTGCTATAAGTACGCTTTGTAACATCCCTGAGTGCATTCTGCTACCAACAATCTGAGGCCTGTACCTTACGTTATAACAATTTGCATTAGCTTTCTAAGTATCTCAGTCAAACAAAAGTGCTCACTATCTGATGTGGAAATGTAGGTAGTGTAAAGGATGAACAGAAATGTTAGTTGTGTGAAGGATCATGTAAGAAACAGTGGTGCGGGAGGGCACATTCAAGCAGAAAGTATAAACAAAGTTAAAAAATGCATTGAGCTAATATGGAAACAAAAGTGTTGCATTGTTATGTTTAGAGGAGATATTTTACTTTCTGATTATGAAGACTGACAGCAAGAAGACCAAAAAATGGTGGAAGCTGTAATGGAATTAGATGTGGGGTACTGCCTAGGGCACCATTATGTCCCAAACCTAGTATGGCTTAGAGGTTGTACAGTCTGTGCAGGTGTGAAAATGATCCTCAAGCTAGGGGCTGCTAGCTTAAAATGTATTTTTCTCTCACAGTCAAATATATATTTCCTCTAGTTTGTCAACATATTGCTTCTGGAAAGTCAAAAATTAATTCACTTGGAAAGACATGTTGAAGGTTAAAGGCTAAGGCAGCACCTGATAATTTCAACCCATTTGCACACATACCAGAAACTTTCTCCTCCATTCTTTTGAGGCCTTAAGTTATTTTCTGGTGATAGATCAGGCAGCAAAAATTATGTATGTTTCAAGAAATGTTTACGTTATTTACAAATTAGTAGAAAACAACATTCCATATTGGTTTTGGAGAATACTGT
>NC_056741.1:1418424531-1418462031 GCF_019279795.1 Protopterus annectens
GCAAGTTATATCCTCACAGTTTAAAGAAATGTTCATATTTCTTAAACCACCTGTCTTACTAAAGAAGTGTAAATAGCAAACTATCCAATGCAAACTAATCTTTATAGTGGTCATATTCATTAGATTATGTGTCTCAAACTGGATTTTGTAGGTCACAATAGCACATTAAATATTAATTTTTGTAATGTTTTATAAACAACCTGCAGTATCTGAGTAAGCATGTGAGATATGTACATACTGTCAGCTGCATTTTGTTCATGCAGATGTGAGCTTTCGCATGGGGCTAAGCCCCTGCATCTGTGATGTTAAAACACTTAGAGAAATATGAAAATTACGCCATATAAATAATTAGCATGTAAACAACACTTACCATATCTTTATGTGTACTACTCAGACATCAGGTATAAAGTTGTGTTATCCATTATGCAATACTCGACATCCAGAGGTGTCACTGGGGTGATCCCAGAGAAATGTCTGAATAATTTATTTTTCTTAGAAGTGTGTGGCATTCCCAGTGAGACACATAATTATTTAAGATGGAGGAAGGGTGTAGGAGAATCTGATTTTTTTTGTAAAATATTAAAGAAATGTATCTATTGCATTTTGATAACAAGATAATTTACACTGGTAAAAGAAAATTTTCAGAAGAGAGCCAGGACATTAAACATTCCAGTTACACCCAGCCAAGGCAAATGTAACATATAAAATAGTACTGGCAAGCAGAAACAAGGCAATTAAGAAATACAACATAAGTCACAGTTACAAAATATATAACCTACAAATGGACATTGGGACAACCAGGTTCTCAAGAAATTCCAGATGACATAGAAAGCCGAGTCCTGGAGTAACCAACCTGCCAAGGCTGTTGGAACAGATCAACATATAGATGTGCCTGACTTTGTATCAGAATTACCTGACACATATAGATGTACCTGACTTTGTATCAGAATTACCTGACACATATAGATGTGCCTGACTTTGTATCGGAATTACCTGAAGCATATAGATGTGCCTGACTTTGTATCAGAATTACCTGACACATATAGATGTACCTGACTTTGTATGGGAATTACCGGACACATATAGATGTGCATGACTTTATATCGGAATTACCTGATACATATAGATGCACCTGACTTTGTATGGAAATTACCCGACACATATAGATGTACCTGACTTTGTATGGGAATTAGTTGACACATATAGATGTACCTGATTTTGTATGGGAATTACCCGCCACATATAGATGTACCTGACTTTGTATCAGAATTACCTGACACATATAGATGTATCTGATTTTGTATCAGAATTACCTGACGCATATAGATGTACCTGACTTTGTATGGGAATTACCTGACAAATATAGATGTGCCTGACTTTGTATGGGAATTACCTGACACATATAGATGTACCTGACTTTGTATCAGAATTACCTGACACATACAGATGTATCTGACTTTGCATCAAAATTACCTGACACATATAGATGTACCTGACTTTGTATGGGAATTACCTAACACATATAATTACCTGACACATATAGATGTACCTGACTTTGTATGGGAATTACCTGACAAATATAGATGTACCTGACTTTGTATGGGAATTAGTTGACACATATAGATGTACCTGACTTTGTATCAGAATTACCTGACACATATAGATGTACCTGACTTTGCATCAGAATTACCTGACACATATAGATGTGCCTATATAGATGTGCCTGACGTTGTATCGGAATTACCTGGCACATATAGATCTATATGAGATGTGCCTGACTTTGTATCAGAATTACCCGACACATATAGATGTGCCTAACTTTGTATCGGAATTACCTGACACATATAGATGTACCTGACTTTGCATCAGAATTACCTGACACATATAGATGTGCCTGACGTTGTATCGGAATTACCTGGCACATATAGATCTATATGAGATGTGCCTGACTTTGTATCAGAATTACCTGACACATATAGATGTACCTGACTTTGTATCAGAATTACCCGAGACATATAGATGTGCCTGACGTTGTATCGGAATTACCTGGCACATATAGATCTATATGAGATGTGCCTGACTTTGTATCAGAATTACCCGACACATATAGATGTGCCTGACGTTGTATCGGAATTACCTGGCACATATAGATCTATATGAGATGTGCCTGACTTTGTATCAGAATTACCCGACACATATAGATGTACTTGACTTTGTATCGGAATTACCTGACACATATAGATGCACCTGACTTTGTATCAGAATTACCTGACACATATAGATGTACCTGACTTTGTATCAGAATTACCTGGCACATATAGATGTATCTGACTTTGTATGGGAATTACCTGACAAATATATATTTACCTGACTTTGTATGGGAATTACCTGACACATGTAGATGTACCTGACTGACTTTGTATCAGAATTGCCTGACACATATAGATGTACCTGACTTTGCATCAGAATTACCTGACACATATAGATGTACCTGACTTTGTATGGGATTTACCTGACACATATAGATGTACCTGACTTTGTATAGAAATTACCTGTCACATATAGATGTACCTGACTTTGTATCGGAATTACCTGACACATATAGATGTACCTGACTTTGTATCAGAATTACCTGACACATATAGATGTGCCTGACATTGTATTGGAATTACCTGGCACTTATAGATGTGCCTGACTTTGTATCAGAATTACCTGGCACATATAGATATACCTGACTTTGTATCAGAATTACCTGACACATATAGATGTACCTGACTTTGTATGGGAATTACCTGACACATATAGATGCACCTGACCTTGTATCAGAATTACCTGACACATATAGATGTACCTGACTTTTTATCAGAATTACCTGAACAGGTTAGGAAGAGTAAGGCTAAACAGGCAACCATCTCCATGACACATAGGGATCGATCTCTTACTGTGAGGCAATAGCAAATCAATCCCTGAGAAATCATCCAGGGGGAGAAAGGAAAACAACAGAATGACACTTACCAGCTCAGCTATCCTAAGTAGAGGGTAAGGTTTAAAGCCAAGTATTATTTTATTTATTTATTTATTTATTTATTTATTTATTTATTTGCATTTGTTAACCGGGTTGGTCCAGCTGGGTAAGAATGACCCTTTTTCAGTGGAGACCCAAGGGGAAAAGCCCCAAACAGACATACAAATACATACGAATAGAGACAAATTAACAATATTACAGAGGAAAACAATATTATGGGTACAATGGATAAGAAAAACAAACAATGAAAGTTTGAGAATATGAGTAAGGTATGCCAGAGGCATGCATGCAAAAGATTTCTGAAAAGGTGTTCTGAGCAAGATCTCTGAATTAAGTTAAAGTAGGCAAAGAAATGATGATTTAGGTGTGGAGTTAGTAGTGTGGGAGTTTTAGGTGGGAGCTTGTTGGAGATCAGTGATGCTAGTCTAAAAGCATGTGCGTATGTAATGCACCCCGAGAACAAGGGAAGGCAGTGGGTAATTATTCAAAATCTGTCTGGGTTATGTTGGTCCAGGATGCCCTGCTCTTTTGTCCACACACTCCCTATGACTGTTTACAGTATGAATATCCTTGCTTGCAGGTCTCTGGCCTGAAGGGGTAAGTTGAACTGATGTCCAGAAGAGTAGAGGGGATGATGAAGGAGGAGCACAAGGACATTGGTAATGGCAGACAGCTGTAGTAGGAATAAAAATATCAAAGAGAAAAAAAATAAGGCTGAACGGATGGGCAGACAAGTAAACAGGCATAAAAGGATTGCAATGGTACTGTACTTGCAGTTTTTGAGGAATAACTTACAGATACTTTATATGGTTTTGTATAGAGTCTAAGGACTATTCATTACAAAATATTTTCAGACAGCCCTAAAGCATACACAAGTTGGTCTTTATAACAGGTGTTTTTTATGCAAACAGAGAGGGATTATCCACACACGCACACACACACACACACACACACACACACACACACACACACACACACACACACACACACACACACACACACACACACTCACACACACACACACACACACACACACACACACACACACACACACACACACACACACGCAAAAACACACATATATGTATGGAGCATTTGTTCAAAATGCTCTGTCACCATAGAAGCACCTTGCTTTGCAGGTAGTTTGTCTGAACAGCTTAGTGGAATAAAAGACCTGATGAAATAGGTGTGTATCAAGCACTACATCAGGTCATCATTCTAATCTATGACAGTAAAGTAGTCCATGACAGTGCTGCAATTGCTTGGCAGTGAAGACACATAATTATATGAGAAGTTGCCTAGCAGTGCACATTAGTGGGTTCTGGAGCCAGCCTCATAGTAATAGGTATTTAAATGTTATGTATCAATTGCCTCATGCTTATTGAAAACTCTTTAGTACTGTAGCACATTGATTTAATATGTGGAAGTATAATTACTGAACCTGGATTTCCTCAGAACACACACACACAAAAACATACAGCCCAGAACACCTCCACTAAACCAACATACACTGAGGTTGTTAACAGAACACTGCCTAAGATTCCCAGGATAAGGGCTAAAAAACCTCAAGTCATTAGTTCTCATAGAAACACACCCACCTTCACCTTGCAACCCATAACTAGTATACATACATCCAAGTGTCACATGGATGCAGACTCCAAGCCCTTAAGGCCCACTGAGATGGCATCTACCCACAGTAATGTTTTAGTACTAGGTGAGTCTGTTGTCAGGTATAAAGACAAAACCCTGACCAAGCTGGATAAGAATAGGTGATGTTAGCTCTATTTCTGAGCCAGGATCCAGGACAAAGGAAGGTTTCTTAGAACCTTCTATCCTAACAAATATCTTTATGGCTTGAAAGTAGCCCTTGTTGGGGTGAATGATCTTAGGCAGTATTTCCCAAAGGCCATGTAGAATGATATGGCTGAGCTTGTTAATGCACATGTCTGAAGCAGGAAAGACAGTAGTCTTGAGTGGTATTTTACCATCACCCAAAATGATGACAAAATTCATAGTCAAGATAACTGGCTTTACTAACTGGCTATGTAGCTCATGTCATTCTAGAGGGGCCCAGTATATGTCAGCTTGGGATGTATATGTCATCCTGGGTTGAGATGGCTGGCAAGCCTTCCTGCTTTCCCAGGGATGGTCTACACTTCTCCTACCAAGGATTTTGCATTCTGGCTAAAGCTTTTGCTGCCTTCATTGTGCCTTTACTTTTAGGCAGAGGCTATCTGCTGGGTATTTCAACCCAGTAAATTCTGAATCTAAACAAAACATGCCCAACTTAGAGCTCTCCTACAACTTAATGATATCATATATATGTGGTTACAGAGAAATGGTTTCATAACAATCAAAGCACTTCCTCTCTTCTCATGTTTAATGCCATTTATGTCTTTAAACCTTCTAGAAGCTCAGGAGGAGTGTGGGCATTTGTCAATGATATCAACACCTCATAACAAATTCCTTGTAACACAAATTTGAACTCCTAGATGACCCTAAACAAGATTAATTACCAATTCATCACCAGCTATAGAACACCTTTCATGTCCCCTTCTGAACATGCTAACTGTGTTAAAACCTCAGCTGAAATTCCCATTAAACACAACTTTTTTTTTTTTTTACTGGAGGACGTCAACTATCCATCACTAAATTGGTTGACCTACACTGCCAGTTGTAAACATACCCAGTGCTAGATTGACATTATAAATGTTAATGCCATTGTACAAATAGTTAACCATCCTATTAGGGGGCTTCAATACGTCTAATCCTATCCTCAGAAATATGGCAACTTCTTACACACCTCCATATGCATCATCTTCCCGTGTTAACTCAGACAACAAATCAGTGACCTTTTCATGTAAAACTGGAGCTGCTTCCACTACAAATAACTCTGTGTTTAGGGATTTTTCAAAAGCAATCCTTCTTCAGCTGCATGATAACCTAAAGAAATTTCACTGTTATCATCTTCCAGAGGATCCCATTGCTAAAGCTGCTGTCCATGCCTCTGACTTCTGCTATCAACTAATTAGTTGCATTGATAAATCAAGTTTTGTACCAAATATAATGAGAAATTTAAAAATAAACCTATGTGGTTTAATACTCACATAAATAAATTATATAACAAGAAAAACAAATTACTTAATATTAAAAAATGTCAATATCTTAAGACTATGCTTAAGCAAACTAGAAAAGGGCTTACCTTAATAAAAACATCAGGAAACTCAAAGCTGAATATAAATTTGCAATAGACACCAAAGCTAAAAATAACTACAAATGTTTCTTTAACTATGTCAGGAAGTTAAGAACTAACACCCATCAATGTTCAAAGCTAGTCTGCAATAATACTGACAACTGTAACCTAGAAGAAATAGATAATGTTCTAGATGACACATTTAGTGCACATTTCACTCCACCCAGAGTCAAAGCTATTCCACAGATTCCACAGTCACAGCCACCCCTTTACTTACTGTGGAACAAGTCTTGTCAACCTTCTCAAAAGCTTAGAACACCTCATCCATGGACCCAGACAGCACTTCAAGTTGCTTGATTATATGTACCAAAAATGATCTAAATGAACCCCCTCCATCATCAATTCAGCTTTATTGATAGAAGGTCATAACTCTTTGACCTCATTAATTTCTTTGAAAAAGTCATAGAAGCAGTGGATAGCAGTTTTGCAGCACATACAGCATATCTGGACATGGACATGGCCTATGGCACTATTTCCCATGCAGGCATTATTGGGAAACTTGCAAGTGTAAATATAAATCCTTTCATTGTGCATCCTGTCATAGCTAAATGGTTGTTGAATAGAGCTCATTGGGTCAGAGTTGTATGTATTCTGAAAGCAGAAAAGTTATCAATGCTGTACCATAGTTCTCAGTGATGAACTCTCCTCTCCTATTTGGCATCTATTTCTCAGACCTTCAGGTTGACACTCCTGACCTATGGTCATCTAAGTTTGCAGATGACTGTGAATTGGGAGTTGTTATTCAATCTTTTACAGGCTCCTAATTGCTCCTAAGAGACCAAGTTAACAACTGGTGCAAGGACAATGATTTCAAATTTAACGAGGAAATATGTAATATAGTTAATTTTAGTAAACAATACACTTTCTTGTAGTATATCTGTGACACGCTCCTCCAGTCAGACACTGTCATAAGGGATCCATGCACTCATTTCCTTGTCTTTTGACCATCATGTTTCTGTAGTAGTTTAAAAAAGCCTTCTACCTGGTTCATCTATTTTCCACAGGCATTTCCTCTAGAAGTAAAGAAGTCTTAATTTCCCTTTACTTCTACCTCATCAGACCTACTATTGAATATAATGCCACTTTTGGCATGCATTTCTGAAAACATTTAACTAAAAAGATTGGTGGCCTGAAAAAAATCTTAGTTATCAGGACAGACTGGCAACTGTCTCGCTGTACTCACTTGCTTAATGACTCACCGTTGGCGATCTGTATTTAGCCTTCTGAGCCATTAAAGATCTCATTGTTTTTGACCTTCTATTCCTTCACAGAACAAATGGTTCCTCAAATACTCAAAGGAACGAAAACTCCATCAACAGATAAATAAGACATGTTGGTGTGATAGAATCGTAGCTTTATGTATCCTACGCCTCTGGAACCAACTTCTATAGCATGTCAGGCAGAGCAGCACTCTTGCAACCTTCAAAGTGAGCATAGATAGTTGAAAGGGATGCCTCAAATTCTCGACCAGTCTATCTTGTCTTGCTTTCCTTGTGACTAGAGGGAACTTCTGCATATGGGTTATTGGTCAGAGTTTTAATGGTCTACAGACTAAATGCCTAGTACTTACCTACAAACCTATGAGCCTCTGTACACCCACAGCCTTCAACACTATGCTGTTTAAGTTTAAGAAATCAGTTGACTGGTCAGATGCTTCTGAGTGACCCCTGAAAACAGGCATTTGTCATAAGTAGATTTCATCTGGTTATCAAAGGCTGAAATAAAAAAAAATGAATACAATAAAATGTACTACCTATGTCCTGCAGCAAACCACACAGTTCCATTGTATATTTGTTCCAATATGATCTGAGTCTTAAAAAGACAAGTAAAAACAACATTACCTTAGAGATACAGATTGAAAGGCAAAAAGAAAAAGAGCTACAAATGAAACATAGTTCTACTGAAAATATCCTGACTACTATTATATCTTGTCTCATGAGTAAGTTAGGCCTTACCTATGCAGTCTAGCCTTTGATTGTTTGGAAACTAAGGTTTATAAATGTATTTACTTGCTTCTTTATTCTTTTGCTTTATTAAATATTATCTATTTTCTGTGGTGGCCTATAGAAAAAAATCTCCAGCAGGATGAATGCTAAAACACAATGTTCATTCATTCACTATTACTTGCTTTATCTTACACATTTTTTTGACAACTGACCTCAGCTGAACATCAAAACTTTCCCATGTCACTCAATTGGCCTATTTATTACTGCTGAAATAAAAGACCTTCAGCCCATTCACTCCCCTGCAGGTGAGAGTTAAAACAACAAGGAGTGGTGCTGTCATCTGCCTGAGAATGAGGTTCTTTTCACTTAAGGGCCTAGCACCCCTTGAACATACCCAGACCATTCAGTGGATTGCCATGCAAGATGCCACAATGATGTATGCACATGTCTCTGCACGTGTGTAATCAATGGCCCTGTCACTTTTGTTAGCACCTCAAAATAATCTCAGATGTCCACTGGGGAATAACAGAGTATGTGTGGCCAGGCACATATATACACCTGTCCCCATTCTTCTGAAAAGAAGCAAGCTGGCCATTTCAGTACTCACCTCCCCTCTGCACCGGCTCTCATATTCATGGCTATAAAGCAGATATAACTGATCCTAAACAGTAAAAGACCTACGGCACAGAACCAAAGAAGGAACACCAGGGCACTATGCACACTCACATGTGCATCATATGGAGGTTCAACAATTCACCTATTGACATTACTTTCAGATGCAGAGAGAAACTTAAGACTCATTAAAAAGGCACCCTATTGAAATGTCAGCACTCAAAAGGCTAAATGGAAACATGCCCCCCAAAAAGACAGAAAACACAGGAGAAGAGCATATCTCATAGGTTCATAGGTTGGTACTAGGCTATCGACCCTAGGGCCTATACAAGCCTAGCCATAACAATTCCCTGGCTATTTCTTCCCACACTATTTACTTCCCTGGACCCCTGTCTAGCAAGGTGACTGACATGATCCCCAGGGTGAATTTCCTTTCTCCCATCCAATCATCAAGGTTCCTTTTGAAGAGGGCCAAAGAGGCACTCTGCTTGACATGTATGAGCAGTCTATTCCAGAGTCTGGGGAGTCTCTGGGTCAGATACCTCTGCACCTCAAAACTTCTTTTTTGCAGAGTAAGGCAAGCCCCAGAACTTATATAAACCAACTCCAAGATTGCCATACCTCGAAAAAGGGAATATTCTGAGAAATGGCATATCAGACTTAGTATAAGTAAGTCTGATCTTTCAGCCATTCAGACTCCATGTTTCAGGACTCAGTCTAGCAGGATGGGTACAGCTCAGCCTACCCATTAGGATCATCCAGTCAAGCTGTCAAAGAATGGGGCAGTGATGGGTATCATTGTTTGCTGATAGGATAAATCTTGCAATCCTGTTGTATACAGAGCTGAGGTTATTGATGACTGGTTGAAACAAAGCAGGATACTGCTGTGGCCAGTGCATTGGCATAGAGGGTTAAAGCCCTAACTTTGCCCCAGGTAACCAAGTTTGATTAGTGGCTTTGGTGTCTGAGGTACTGGCAGGGAAAGATGGGGGAAGGGTGGTCTTCTTGGTGTTTCCCATATATGATCTCTGGTAGAGGCTAGGGACGTGGGGTGTGGTCCAAAGAGGAGAAAGAGGATGGATATATGCTGAGCTTCCATGGAGACAGGACAATAAGTCAGTAAGTCCCCACTGTACTCCCATAAGAAAACTTAATGATACTATGTCTTTACTTAATGATACTATGTCTTTACTTAATGATACTATGTCTTTACTTAATGATACTATGTCTTTACTTAATGATACTATGTCTTTACTTAATGATACTATGTCTTTACTTAATGATACTTATGTCTTTTTTGCAATTCTTCTTCGATCACAAAGGGTGTATGATAAATATCTTGGATATTGAATTCACTACAGACACAGTAGCTAGACAAATTGATCATAATATTTATAGAAAGGACACGTTTTTTAATAGTTATTTACATTTTCCAGCAACCATCCATTATTTATGAAGAAAAGTATACCTCACGGGCAAATGGTCAGTGCATCTAGATTAATTATTAAAGGGAATGACCTTGAAAATTAACCTTTATTTATTGTTAATATGTTTGAAGATAGGGAGTATGATAAAAACATTTTTATATTTTATTGCTAATGAAAAAGAAAAACAAAAAGAGAAAATGCAAGGCAGAGTTCCTCTTATTTAAAGGAATGAACTCCTATCATTATTGCCTTAAGGACACTAAGAATACTAATTCCTTTTGCTTAGAAATTATGCTAGACAGTTCAATTAGGAAATGCATTTATGAAAACTGGAACATCACTAGGGGGCATTCTGATTTGAGTTCCATTTCTGGCAATCAACCATCTTTTATTCATTAGAAAGCAGTTAATTAGAAAAGCCTTTTGCAGGTAGACAGTACCTTGGTACATTTGCCTTATAATGATAAAAATCATGGAATATATAAATGTGGGCATTGTGAAATATGTAAATGTATTTTGGAAGGACCTTTTATGTATTTAGAAAATTAGGACAGAAGGATAACTATGCCAAATTATTACAGCTGTAATTCTGGTGCAGTCATTTATGTTGTGTATATGTACTCTGTACTTGTTGTATAGGAGTGATAATGGGGAAGTCAGATAAAATAAAGGAGCACATCTATGCAAATAAAAAGCAAAGTCAATAACAATGCATTATATAGTTATATTAGAAGTTGTACAATCTTCTATTTTAGTGTGATAGATTAAAGGTTATTAGGTGGTCACATGGATAACTTTAATAATAAGCTAAATACAAGCAAAGTCAGGTATCAAATACATCTGCAAGATGGCAAGCTTCCTGGTTTTAAGGAAACTATTACTACAGAGTGTTTTTAAGGCATGGAAGGCTAGTTTCAAGTAAGAAGTAAAAAGTCATCTGTAAAAAAGGAGGTCATTTTTCTTTATTTGTTTTTTTAAAAATATTTTGAATATGTAGAATTATTAGGTCATGTGATTCACATGGCATTGCAAACATATACAAGGTGTGAGATTTTACTGCTTTATTATTCTGAAGAAGTTTTGTATAGCATTTGGACAAAGTTACCAAATTAATCTTTTTATTTCTGTCATTGCCATAGTGTGATGTTGTTTTTTAGCTTTACACTTATTTTGCACCTTGTCTTGGATCATGTTCTTAATTTTTTTTTTTTTTTGGTCCTTGACATTACTGGCAATGACAGGGTTAGAGATCCAGATTCTAGTGAGAGTACTGAATTAACATTACATCCTGTGCCACATAGCTTCAATGATGTCATTTTATTGCCATTGGTCATTATTTAAATGAAATTCAGTCTACTCTACTCTACTGAATATGTGCCAGTAATGAGACGGACATGTTTCATGGGAATTGTTTGCAATGAGCAATGACTAACAGATGTCTACTGAACACACTATTTTAGCAAACTATCAGGGGAGGCCATCCATAAGTTCTCAAGTTCATTGCTTCTGTTCTGTTACTAATGACAGTAATATCGCTTAAATGCCTTTTTAGGTATTAATATTATTTAATACCTAATTAATTAATTATTTATGTATTTTAGCTATTAATCCTTTTGAGGCCATGATAATTTCTAGTAATTTGCTTTCCAACAATGATGCAGGGACTTGTGCAATAAAGGATCCTCTTGGTCATTTTGAAAAGAAGTTGGAAAAAGCATCAGTTGTTCACTTATGATCATTTATATTTTGAAAAAAATGTGTCTTCTTGAAAATTGTACTGACATGGCTATAGTTTTACAAGTTTCCTAATGATCTCAATGTGAGTGATCCTTCATATGAAGAGATAAAAATAAAACATTTAATGATTCTGGGTTGCAACTTTTGAAGATGCTTATTAAGCATAATGAGAATGTCATTGTTAAACTAAATCATGAACTTTTAGAGCTGGATAATAAAATTGTTTATTCCTTTAATTTCTCCTATTCTGCAGTAGAATATGAAAATATTTTCATTTTAGTTGATTGTTTAGTGAAAACTATCATTGACAGTAAGAAGAAAAAGAGGTTATCACATAGAAGATTCTTCTGGAAGAGCTTATACTCTTTCTAAAGGATTGCATGAGCAAACCACCCCCAGTATGTATGTTATCCACTATCAATCATTCTGATTAACCAGAGGCTTTGTTACAAACATTTTTACAAACAAGGTGGCCTGAGAGAACTGTCCACGTGCTTTAAGTACAGACATATGCTTCTGTTGCAGGGCAAGAGAGGTCAACACTGGGAGGAGAATGTATATCAGAACTTGCACAACGGTGATCGAAGAGGAAGAGGAAAGAGAATGGGAAGAAGACCAAGGTGCTAATGCTGTTGGATGACCATAAATCAAGTGATGAGCTAACAGTCATTTTTAATTTAACTGCAGGCACTTTTTCATTAGATCAAATTAATTTATTGAACCAATGGTTTTCTATTAGCCAAAGCAAATGGGTTGATCTTACCAGGGAAATCACATACTTAAAACGTCTCACCAGAAAATTAAATATAAGTCACATTTTTAATAATTTTACTTCATTTGAAAGGATTATTTAAACTATCTTTATTTAATTCAGTCATTATTGTCTGTCTTGTAGATTTTGCATCATGCTTGTGAACTGAAGGAGCTTTCTATAATTTTTGATAAAAATGAAAAAAGATTATTACGTGAGTTGATGGTCAATCACTCTTTCAGATTTATGAAAGCAGATGGGAGGGATGGTTATGATGTATCAACAACATTTTATTACTACAATAGAAACTATGCTGTCCAATATAGAAGAATATAAAAGTCTGCAGTTGTTTGAAATTAGATAAAGATACAAGACAACTGATATATTTTAAATAATATGTTGACGAACGGTTTCATTGAATACATAATTTATGAATTTTTGCATGTGGCATCCCATAGGATTGAAATCATATCTGGTATCCCTCATATCTGTAAAGCAAAATTTCCTTCCACCTTTTAGATCCAATGTTTCAGCCCCTGTAAGTGTCACTGAAGGGATTTCCTTATTTCTGGATAGTGTATTAAACTCCTTAAAACAGAAGTTTGACAGTTATGTCAAACATTAATGGGATTTTTTTTTAATTAATTGTGAACATAGTCCATGGATGGGGAAGAGGATTTTTTGTCCACTTTAGATATTATGTCTCTTTTTACACATATCCCATTTTATGTTGGAATTGGTTATATCAGCTGCATTCAGCTAATTTTTCCAAGTATACTGCTATAGGTTTATAGGCTCATAGACGTTTACTAGGCTAATGACAACAAGGGCCTTCTTTAAGCATAGCCATGCACCCAAATCTCTGACAAGTTATTATACCCTTGATAAGTGTAAGCAGGGGCCTGGGAGATGAACCGTCTACAGGTTACCTATGTCCATTAGATGGGTCTACCTGATAACACCGACACACTAAAACACCAACAACGAAATCACAGACACCACAAAACCGAACGTTAAAAAACACGAAATTTCACATGCCCGACAAACCACAATCCCGACAATCAACAAACAAAACAAATCCACTGTCCGATAATCACACACACAACACAAGCACCCCAAAGACCTTACAAACCTACACTAAACCTTACATACACAACTATCTATGCACTAACCTTAACCCAAACCCTACCCCTAAGGGCCGCCACTATCACACACTCACCTAACCTGCATCCTAACCCTAACTCACTTAACCCGCCCCTAACCCTACAGTGTGTCACTATTGCACACTCACCTGACCCGCACCCTAACCCTAACTCACTTAATCCACCCCTAATCCTACATTCCGTCACTATCACACACTTACCTTAACATGTCAGTGTTCTCAGCGTCGAGATTTTCAACTGTTGATTATCTCCGTTGTCGATCTTCCGGTGTTGGTGTTCTCGT
Source organism: Protopterus annectens (assembly GCF_019279795.1). Taxonomy (NCBI): domain Eukaryota; kingdom Metazoa; phylum Chordata; order Ceratodontiformes; family Protopteridae; genus Protopterus; species Protopterus annectens. The sequence goes on from NC_056741.1 coordinate 1,418,438,729, forward strand.
CATCGGTGTTGTGGACTTTCGGCATTATCAGGTAGACCCCATTAGATATATAGGTGCCAAACCAGGGATGAATTTTCTGTTCCCCATCCATTTATCCAAGTTGCATTCAAATTTGGTTTCAGGAAGAATTCTGCTTCACATGGATGGGGATCATGTTCCACAGAAAATGTAGTCAATGGAATGCATACTTTTCTCTCCAGCAGATCCTATTTATATTACAGACAAGGATTAAGTCTTTAGAACTCATACTGCTAGTGCTGCTTGTTTTGAAGATATTCAGGAGGTCCATCAGGGTGGGGTCTGACAATGACTTTTCTGCTACACATAGATCTCCACTCAACAACCTGTAAGAGACAGAATACAGGGATAGGGCCTTGAGGCAGTCTGCAAAGGACATGTTACTTATGCCTTGTATTCTTTTAGTGAGGAACTTCTGTAGACATTCCAATTGTTGGATGTCCCTAGTTAGGTATATACCAAAGGGGACATTGTACTCAGTGATAGATCTGATGAATGCTGAATACAGTGGAACAATGACATCCTTGGACCTAGATGTCATACCTTTGTTTATAAGTTGCACAACACAGAATGATTTTCTCACTACTGTAGAAATGTGATGGTCAAAGGCTATATTCCTATCTATGTGTGTCCCCAAGTCCTTGACGACTGGATTAACTCTTTGGGGTGCGTTGGCAATCTGATAGTTACCGGGGGCGTGGGGGGGTGGATGACTTCCCGAAGGATACTATTATGCATTTCTTGGCATTTAGTTTTAGTCCATGGCTCTGACACCAGTTATTTGTCTGTATTATCCCCTCCTGGAGAACATTTGTGTAGGTATGAGATTCAATGACAGCTCCTAATTTGCAATCATCTACAAATTTAGTCAGCCAGAGACCACTGACATCGGCCTTGATTTCAGAGAAGTAAAGGCAAAAAAGGAATTGTCCCAGGTCTGATTCCTGAGGGACAGGACTCTGCTTGTGACTGGCCTCTTTGTAACTTCCTGGGTCCTGTCTGTGAGCCAGCTGACTATACACTGATTGACATAAGGGTTTATAGCTAACGACTTGAGTTGTCAACATAGCCTGAGTGGAGTATTATGTCAAATGCCTTGGCCAGGTCAAGGTAGGGAGTGTGAATCATTTCGCCCTCATCCATTGCTTTGGTGACCTTCTCAAAGATGTCTACCAGATTGAGTAGGCATTGACAAAACCAAATTGGGTTGGGTCCCGTGTCTAAATGTTTCCCATGTCATTATTGATCATTTCCATGATAATTCTTTCCATGGCTTTTCATATGAGACTAGTGAGACTTATACGTCTGTAGTTTCCAGGGTCTGTAGATGGATCACCTTTGTGCAGAGGGATTACTGTTGCTGTTTTCCATTCATGAGGCACAAAGCCTCTTTGGAGGCTACATTTAAATAGCAATTCCTGAGGTCCTGATAGGTCATGTTACATGTTATGCAGAAAGCATCCTTGGATATTGCCTGTGCCCATTGATACAGTGTTCTTGGCCTTAGAGAGAACATTAAGGACCTGTTCCCTGGTGATAGTAGGGGGAGTTATATCTGATGGTATTTTCTGAGGGAAGGTTAAGTGGGAGAGAGGGGTAAAGTTGGAACTAAATTTGTCAGTCAGTAGGTTTGCTATATCTTCTGGCTCAGTATAGGTGGCTCCATTAAGAATGAGCTCTGCACACATTTATGTATTGCTTTTGAGGTTGTGGACATAGCTAAAGAATGCCTTATGGCTGAACTTGGCCTGGAGGCCCAAATTTTCCTCAAATATGGCTTTGGTAAACTTTATTTGCCCTCTGACTAGTTTGTAAAGTTTGATGAGAGTGTTTTTATCCTGCTGAATGCTACACCTCTTAATTATTGCCTATTGATGTTATGATTCCACCAGGGAGGTTTGTTTTTTCAGTTAGTTCTGCATTTCTTCCAGGTGGGTAGAGCTGTCTCCATGCAACTTTTTACATGCTTGTGCAGGGTTTCTTTGAACACTTCCTTGTGGGCAGCAGTGTTCTCAAGGTTTATGGGAGCTTGAAATTTTGCCAGGTTATCACTTAATAGTAAGACGTTAGCCTTAGAGTAGTTCCTGAAAATTCTAGGGTTAGCTGGGGTTCAATGTTTTATTTTTACCTCAAAGGAGACCATTTTGTAGACTGACCTTACCAGAGAAGACATTACACTAGGTGGTGTGCAGCACTCTCCCATATTAGTGAGGACTAGATCCAGTATGTTTGTACCCCTGGTCGGTGTATTGATAATCTGGTGCAGGGAGCTTGCGTTTACAAAATGTAGGAATCTTTGTGCCTGTACATTTGTTGTTGTATATGATTCCCAGTCAATAGTGAGGTAATTAAAGTCACCCATGATTATGGTATTGAGCTGGATGCTGAGTGTTTCTAATAAGTTTAAATACATGTTATGGGTTTCCTGGGTCATAGACAGAGATGTATATCTTGCAAGGAACTGGTGTGCTATTTTGCCCATGGTGATTTGAACATGGAGAAGCTCAAATGCATTGTCCTGTTTGGCCACCCTTGCAGTATATTTATTTTTGATGTAAATCGCGACACCTCCACCTTTAGTCCCTGTCTGTGTAGTAGTTGGTCTAAATGTGTGGAAGGCATTATAATCTTGCACTGCCAGTATGCTCTTTGTGGCTTTAAACTATGTTTAAGTACTATCAACATGTCAAATAGATTGCCATGGGGGCAACAGCAGTACCCTATTTTGCCAATCTGGTTCTTGGTTTGTGGAATCATTGTATCTTAACTAAAGTTCCTCTGTTTCAGAATGTCACATTTTACAAAAGGTTCGTAGATGACCTGTTTTTTTAGTTGTCATGAGACCTTACAGTATAGTGATTTGCATATAAGACAATTTAATGAGACTATATCAATTCAACAATTTTCCTTAGGTTACAGGGGGAACATGACAAACATCTGGAATATTGAATGACTATGGACACAGTAGACAGAATATATGATAGCAATATTTTTAGAAAAAACATATCTGTTAATAGTTATTTACATTTTTTCCAGCAATCATCCATTATTAATGAGGAAAAATATACCACAATGGCAAATGTTTCATGCATCTTTATTCATTACCAAGGAGAGTGTCTTTGAAAATTAACTTTTAGTAATTGTCAATTTTTTTAAGATAGGGTGCATGATAAAAACATTTTTACATGTCATTGTTGATGAAATAAAAAAAGGCAATATTAGATTTCCACCTATACTATTTAAAGGAATGAATTTTTATAATCATTCCAGTAAACAAACTAAGAACACAAATTTCTTTTGTTTAGAGATGAGACCAGACAGTTCTGCTATCAGGAAATGCATTAATGAAAACTGGAACATCATTAGTGGAAATTCTGATTTGATTTCCATTGTTGGCAGTCAGCCATTATTTATTTATTTTTTTTATAAGAAAGCAATTCATTTTAAAAGCCTTTTTCAGGTAAAGTTTGGTCCATTTGTCTAATACTGGCAAAATCATGGAAAATATAAATATGGACAATGTGAAATATGTAAATATATTTTAGATGGGCCTTTTATATATTTAGAACATCTGGATAGAATAATATCTTTACCACATTATTATAAATGTAATTCTGTTGGCGTCATTTATTTTGAAATATGTTGCATCTGCATTTGTTTTTGTGTAGGAATGAACACAAATAAATTGTCTGATAAAATAAAGGAACAAAACTATGCAGTAAATGTCAAAACAATTATAATACAATATATAGGTGCTGTATATCAGAAGTTATCTAGACTGTAGAAATTTATTTTTTGATGTGTTAAATTATGAGTTATTAGATGACATGGGGGCAACGGTAAGAATGAGTTAAATGTAAGAGAAACCAGTGACAAATACGCCTGTAAGCTGACAAGTTTACTGGGATTAATGAAACCATTATTATAAAGTGTTTTTAAAGGATAGAAGACTGGTTAAAAAGTACTAAATAAAAACTAATCAGTAAAAAGGTAATGTTTGCTTCTTTTTTAAATATGCTGTGCATTTTATGTTACATTATTAGGTTATGTGGTTCTTCATGCGATATTGTAAACATATATATTTTGTGTGTTTTTTCTGCTTTATTAGTCCAAAAACATCCTACCATGGGCACTGGAACTATAGAGCGAGGGGGGAGGGGCGCCCCCCCACTTTTGCAGCACTTGCGACCTCTCCGTCCCAAATAACTTGTCATCATGTGCGCAATGACATCAGCAAGCCTGTTTGAATACTGGGAGGTACAGGATTCATCTGTCGCAGGAGGATTTAATTACTGTAATGCACTATGCCGTTCGGGCAGTTTATTCTCTTCAACCGCAGAGCTGAGCTGCGGATTTCTTTATTTAACTGCAGAGCTGAGCCATGGATGTCTTTACAGACTGCCATTCAGGCAGATGGATTTATTTTTTTGCAACTGCAGAGCTGCGGATTCCTTTATGAACTGCTGTTTGGGCAGAAGGATTTCTTTATGCAGAGCTGCTGCGCCAGAGGAAGGTACTGTCTTCAGCATTATATAGATTTGGATTTAGAGAGGTGTGTGTGTGTGTGTGTGTGTGTGTGTGTGTGTGTGTGTGTGTGTGTGTGTGTGTGTGTGTGTGTGTGTGTGTGTGTGTGTGTGCGCGCGCCCCCAAAAGGATACATCTGGTGGCTAGAGGTGTGTACCTTGGGTGCAGGTAAAAAGAGCCTAAAGTCCCTAGCCACTTGTGAATTTATGCCTCACATTTTTCTTTTGTTCTGTTCCTCATTAAATCTCTGGTTTTCAGGAGCAGTAAAACAAAACCTTTTATGTTAGCAATTTTCTAAGTTTATAAGATCAATGTTTGAAATGTGTCCCTATTTTGGGGCTGTATTCCCCCATTATTGGCTTTGTTCTGTATTTTTGTGCTAAGAGGTTGAGAGCTATGGTGATAAGTGAGAACTGAATTCACTAAATGATAGCCATTTAAGTTTGTCTTCCTGTCTTTCAGGAAACTGCTGATTTAGCTTAGTGGTATGTTGCTCTGACTGTAATGCACATGGTTCTGGGTTCAAGAATTGGCAGTGAAATGTACAGTGATAGCACATTTTATGCAAGCAACTTTCCAAAATTATACAAGCAATGTTTAAAATGTGTCCCTGGTGTTTGGCCTTTTGCCCCCCCCCCCCAATTGAAAATAAGTGCAAGAAGCTGTGCAACATGCCTATGGCTTACACTACTATGATTCTGTGTTTGTATTACTATATATATATATATATATATATATATATATATATATATATATATATATAATATATATTGTGTGTAGAAGTACACTGTTATCATAAAAATGCTCTGAATAGGGCAGTTTTGTCATTATTGGTGCATGCATTTTGCTTCATTGCCTACTGGAAAAATGTTCAAACAATAAATTTAAAATGTGCTCTAACTTAAGTCTGACAAGTGTGCTGTATTATACAAGGAATATCATTTAATAAAGTCAGGAAGGTGTATCAAAGAATGCATGTATGTTTTTCTTGTTTTGTGCACAAGGGGCCTCTGATTTGAAAACAGCCCAAAGGTAATCTTTATCCACCACTGGCCAGATGCATTTTCTTTGGATTTGGTGTGGGTTTTAATGCTGTTTCAATTAATGTGAGTTTCAAGGGCAGAGAAGTTTTAATGCCAAGTCTATTTTCATTGTGAGACAGTATTGCTTTGTTTAGCAGGTATCTGTTAGTGTTTGTGCATTGTGCTATAAAATGTAAAGAAATAATATCCAAATAATCATTGTAGAAGTAAGGCAGTATGCACACATTAGTGTTTATGGTAAATGAGGTGAAATAGCCAGGTAATGGGCTAATATACAATTATCAGCCATGGGATAGATAAGACCAATCAGAAAATGTTAATTCAAGAATCAAGCACCAAAAGGGAATTGGCTAAGCTTAAAAATTCCTCCAAGTGAACCTATGTTGTGGTAGTAAATAGTTATAAAAATGTGCCCTTTTAGATCACTAAGTGCCCCTCTCACTCTCTGCCCCCCCCCCCAGTCTTCAACAGCTTCTGGCGCCTCTGCATCCTACGTAATATTTGGACAAAGATGTTAAATAAATATATTTCTTTTTATTTTTGTTGTTGCCATAGTGTGGTATTTGTTTATAGTGTTTGTTGTATTTTGCAGCCAGCCTTGAATCCTGTCTTTAGTTTTCTTATGTCTGGTTACACAGTACTGTCATCTGAGAAAATATGTATACCTCTAATACAATGCATGTTTACATGTACAAATCTGTATTACTCTTGGTGTGTGATGGGCATTTAATAGCTTAGACACATAGTATGTGCATCTTGCAAACTGGTAAACTGGTTCATAATCCAAAGTGGAACAGAAGATAATTTTAGCTACCTTCACCATGAGTACAACCTAGTTTTGTGTGTTTTCTAGACCTTTGAGAACAGTAATACTGCAAGGAACAACATATAAGTTACCAATACTAAGCAGTTCAGTGCCAGTGAAGGACAAGACTGCAGCATAAAGGCCTAACACAGACACCTAACAGACAAGTGGGCCCATACAAATGCACCTATCAGATATGTGGGAATGTACAAATGGCCAGCAGACTGGCCAGTATCGTGCAGTTCCTCCTGGCAGGGCTAAAAAGGAAATGCATGATCAGTAACCCTCTCTGAAAAGGAAATGCATGATCATTAACCATCTCTGAAGAGGAAATGCATGATCAGTATCCCTCTCTGAAGAGCTAATGCATGATCAGTATCCCTCTCTGAAGAGGAAATGCATGATCAGTAACCATCTCTGAAGAGGAAATGCATGATCAGTATCCCTCTCTGAAAAGCTAATGCATGATCAGTATCCCTCTCTGAAGAGGAAATGCATGATCAGTAACCATCTCTGAAGAGGAAATGCATGATCAGTAACCATCTCTGAAGAGGAAATGCATGATCAGTGTCCCTCTCTGAAGAGGAAATGCATGATCAGTAACCATCTCTGAAGAGGAAATGCATGATAAGTGTCCCTCTCTGAAGAGGAAATGCATGATCAGTAACCATCTCTGAAGAGGAAATGCATGATCAGTAACCATCTCTGAAGAGGAAATGCATGATCAGTAATCCTCTCTGAAGAGGAAATGCATGATCAGTGTCCCTCTCTGAAGAGGAAATGCATGATCAGTAACCATCTCTGAAGAGGAAATGCATGATCAGTAACCATCTCTGAAGAGGAAATGCATGATCAGTGTCCCTCTCTGAAGAGGAAATGCATGATCAGTAACCATCTCTGAAGAGGAAATGCATGATCAGTGTCCCTCTCTGAAGAGGAAATGCATGATCAGTAACCATCTCTGAAGAGGAAATGCATGATCAGTAACCATCTCTGAAGAGGAAATGCATGATCAGTGTCCCTCTCTGAAGAGGAAATGCATGATCAGTAACCATCTCTGAAGAGGAAATGCATGATCAGTAACCCTCTCTGAAGAGGAAATGCATGATCAGTAACCCTCTCTGAAGAGGAAATGCATGATCAGTAACCCTCTCTGAAGAGGAAATGTATGATCAGTAACCATCTCTGAAGAGGAAATGCATGATCAGTAGCCCTCTCTGAAGAGGAAATGTATGATCAGTAACCCTCTCTGAAGAGGAGGTGGAGCCATGCTCAACTGCCAGAAGTGCAGACAGAGGTAATGTAGTTACTGAGTACACCAAGTTTCAGATTTGTATGCCTGTCATGCAGGATGGTAAATGTTGCTGCATGCATTTGAGAAATGAACACACTCACACACACCACACACCACACATAACACACACACACAATGTGTATGTAGTGAACACAACATCTGAGGATAATGTGTTTTTCTTCAAGCAGACTCGACTGTCAGGAAGACTACCTTGTCATGTGGAATTCTTGGTCCACCTGTAATTCTTTTTGTAAAAAGGCAAGTGAGACAGTACTGCTCATGTATGTGCATCAGGCTCTGCACAAAGGGAGACCCCTTCGCATGCAGGAAAGATGACATGTCAGGTTCAAGCTGTCAGTGCACATGCAGTGCATCACTCTCTACTTTACACTTGACCTCCTCTTCCTCCTGTGCATTCGTAGGTGCTTTTGCATCCAGCATAGGTTGGACATGCCTACCTATGGTCAGCTGCTGAGCTGCACTGCAACACTGTGGAGCTGTTTGAATTGGACCAGTGGCATCAGCTGAGTCCTGCCTCAGATTCTGCTCCATCTTCTTCCTATACTCACACGTAAGCCAATATTCTATTATATCAAATAGCAGAGGGACTTGTATGCATTTAATTTATAATTTGTCATCCTGTAACTCAGTACACTAACACCTCCTGCAATAATCAATTAATGACGGTAGCCACCGCCACTAATCAATAACTCTTCCTGTGCTTTATCTGTTTCTTTCATAATGTTGTATTCTCTCTTTCATTCTCTCTACAGCTCTCAGGCTATACTTCTCTTTCATCTCCTGACTCCATTTTCTCCCATGTAGTTACTTTTACGTATAGGGATTATAGCATTTACATGAATTCTCAGTACTTTCAATAGATTTAAATTCTTTGACAACAGAATATTTTAGCCTATGAAAAATTTGCATGACCAAATTTTGTGCACTTGTGTAATCTTTGAATTAGCATATTTGAATCTTTTCATTGTATTTCTGCACTTGAGACATGACTGAAAAGGGTCCAGTGACTAGCCCCACCCACCAAATCATCAAATAATAAATATTAATAATATTGAATCCAAGACCGTGAGCCATGTGACCTTCAGTATAATGGAGGGGACTAATGATATTTCCAGTCACATTAAATACAGTATTACAAGGGTCAGTGAGACATACAGATAGCTGTTGCTGATAGTCTATCTATGGTGTTGACATTGATGGTCTATAAACCTAGTCTAATTTCCTAATTATGCACCATGTCTCCTATTAATCTGGAGAACACCCATTGCAAACAATGAGAAAGCTGCGGACACTATAAGATAGAGATGGTCATGTGCAGTATCAGAATAGGGAGATACAGAGCAAAGAAATTGCTAGTGATAGGTGTTACCAACTGCAGTAGATCAAAATACCATAACACCAAAGCTCATAAAGACGAGACAAAAACATCACAAATACACATCTACGAATTTTAACAAAGCCGAAAGTTTGAAACAAAGAATCAAGTAATGAACATGTCCAGATGTAATTAGAGAATTTGAATGGACATCTCTCTAAACTCAGAAAGACATCTTCTTCAGTGTAACATAATATGTAAGAGAAAAAATTTTCATGTTTACTGATTGTGAATCGAGATCATGGTACAGTGAGGGTCTGGAAATTAACCCTTTTTCCCACTGTAGTGCAATCTCTGAGTTGGTATATATCATTTGTAGGGGGTGTGAGGGGCACAGCCCCCCACATGGGGGGTGCAGGGGGCTTGCTCCCCTGCAAAAATGTTGGAAAAGTTAATATATAGATTTTTTTCGGTGTTTTGCGCAATGCCCATTCAAATCCTCCGGTAACTTCTGGACTGCACATTATTTAATTCATTATTTAAAACTTTTGGCTTAGTTAACATTCATATATGTGAATGTGTGATGTTTTCTTCTCATCTTTATGAGTTTTGATGTTATGGTACTACAATCTACTGAAGTAGATCCATCAGGAGACACCATGCTGACAATGGAGCAGTGGCATTGTATGGACAAATATGTATGCAAATATCAGAGATACTTTGGACACTATAAGGATCAGTCATCTCTTTCATCACATCAAAAGTGTCCTCAGAATGGCACATAATGTCAAGGGCTTTCAACATTGGAAGACTCTCTATTACATGCATACACTGCAATGTGGTGTTACTAGGATAATGCATGCATTGTGGACACTGCCAAACCAAGATCCTACCATAATGTGCACCTCCTGTAGTATGGCATAAATACTGTGGAATGTACTGGTGATGAATGAGTGAACCAACAGGCATGTTATGTGTTGCTCTGGCATACACAACTTTAACATGGGGCAGCCAGTGGTGAACTGGCAACAACTTAGTAAGAGCATTCTTTGACTCTATTTTTCATATACCTCAGCACAGCAACATGTTGGCAATCTAGGATATAATTTCTGTCAAAAAGTGCATCGCTGAATGCTGTTAGTGATGACGTTTTTTCCCTGGATGAATTCATTGTAGTTAAGCATCTGTGACTGCATGCACAATATATGAGTAAATGGCAGCCATATTGTACTATGCAGGTGATATACAGCATTACAATACCTTCCCTTGCACAAAGTGTCTACCACTGACTTCCTGTTGAGGATTGGCATGCAAGCTGCACCTCTCAGACAGTGGGTGACCACCCACCCACCTCCTGGACAGTGGGTGGTCATGGCTATTTATATAATTTCATTTCCAATTGTCTGGCTATAAAACTCACTATCATCTATAGTCATGCTAAACTTGAGTTTGTGGTCAAAACAAAAAAAATCTTGTGTGTGGTTTTAAAAGACAAAATCACACTTGCAGACCAGATGTTATTTATTGTGAAGTCTTCACGTTTCCATTTGAGGAATATTAACTGCATCAAGCATCTTCTCTGACCTCATGACCTTTCTGTGGTGGAGCATGCCCTGATCTCTTCATGACTATACTAATGCAACTCACTGTACCTAGTGTTTCACAACACTGACATGGACAAAATGCAGCTGGTATAGAATTTTATAACCTAGTTACTTATAGCACCTTCCCATTACTATCATATAATGTCATAACCGCCAACAAATTGGTCATTAATATACATATATCGATACTAATGCTTGTCAGTGGTAACCATTTGATAATCCAAGAATCGTTACTGAGTCCTGGAATACTGAGACAGACTAATTGAGAGAAAATACATACTTATATATACCAAGTCTGAGACAGGAGTTTGCTGGAGTATTCCCTTTCTTACAAGTTGATCTCAGACTTGGTATATATGTCATATGGTGTTCTACCTCCTCCTGAAGTTTTCAGCTTGCTGATGCCTGAGCATTCTCAGCCAAAGATGTTTAAGTGGGCATGTAGACAAGGCTGGCTTTCTAACACAATCAGCCTTTCTCTATTGCATTCTTTCATTCTCAAGCATTATTTTTTTCTTTCTGTCCTCTTATCATGTGTCCTAGATAAAAGTTTGTGTCAGCCCCCAGCTATCAAGCAACCACACCTCTCCCTCCTAATGTGCATTGACTCCAATTGTGAGGGCAGTCTCTCTAAGCAAACTGAAGAACAAAGGATACCTGCGGTGATGATTACAAGTTTCTCAGTGTGTATTAATAGCTCTGTATGATATTGTTTTAAAATTATACCATCAAATATTTTTAAGTCCTCTCATTTTTATTGGTGTTTGGTCTGTTGATGTACTGACCACTATATGTAGGCACATGTGAATTGGGACATAGTCAACATCAACCCCTCAACTCTGGATGCAGGTTAATAGTGCCTCTTTCAAACATTATCTGTCAGTCTGTTACCCTCTCATTAATAGTTTGTCAGCCCCCCCATGCACATGCATACACACATATACACACACACACTCTCCATCTCTCTCTGTCTCTCTCTCTCTCTCTCTCTCGCTAGTTTCACTTGTTATGCAGTTATAACATAAATTTTCTTTGCTGCATAGAGAGAAATTTCCTCTAAAAGTAATGAAGATAGCCTACACCAGTAATAAAAGTTAAACTGACTGCAGTCAGGCAATCTTCTCAGATTTGTTTTTTTTTTTTGCCAAACTACATTATAGCCACTTTGATCTGGAAACAAAATGCTCCTCTATACCTGCAAACCACACCTGTCAGCTGGAGCCTGTCTCTGTTCCAGCTATGTAGCCCAGTCCTGGAACTCTAGTCCCTTATCCCTTAAACATACTAACAACCTTTTCCAGTTTCAAGACCAGTCTAAAAAAATATCTATCTGACACCTGGAACTGTACAAGCACAACCCTCAAAGTAGCTGCAGGACCATCTACTCACCATAATTATCCCTCTCTCTCACTCCACGTTCACTTACACCTCCATATTTTAGCAGGAAATAATGGCCCAACATCAGAAGAAGCTGTCACTTAAATGATACCAGACCACTAATGTGTGTTCTTCTACCTCTTCAGCCATCATTTACTCGTGTCCATAACATTCCCATCTAATAGTAACTTTATCTCCATGTCTTTAATTTTCAATCCTGCTCATTACTCCTCCTAATTTCATTTTATTCCTCTGCCTTTTTTGGCAACAGAATACTCATTATTTTTCAGTTGCATACATTATTAGAAATATACTCAATATTTTAAATAACTATATATTAGTTTGCTTGGCATAGGTTACCCACTTCTGCAGTGTGTTTCGCTACTTGCAGTATGGATTGTAATCTTTATATTTCTGTACACGATTTCGATCTGTGTTTTTATCTGTTGTGAGGATTTTCTCCCCTTGTATATAATTATTTATCAGCTACTGTAAAATGTTTTTGTATGTATTTCTGTTCAGCCTTTCAACCCAATAAATTGTAAAGTATTTAATCTATTGTAGGGTTTTCTCTCCTTGTATATAGTTACTCGATTACTGTTTTAGAGTTTTTGAATCAGTTGTGGAGCTTTTCTCTCTAGGCCTCCACTGAAAATGGGCCATAGGCTCAGTCAACCTTTTCCAGTTATCAAAGGACAAATAAAATAAATAAATAATATATAAGTTTGGGGGTTGTGGGTTGGGGGTACTGGCTTGCCCCTATATTGGGGATAGTGCAGATGGAGCTTGAACCCTGCAAAAAAACACGTTCAACATGCATTATTTTCCTGGTATTTTCATACTTTTTCTCTGTAATTTCAGGGTTCACTCTTACAAATCTCAGAATTACAATAGGGTCATAGGTTCATAGGTTCATACTAGGCTATCTGCCCTAGGGCATTTATAAGCCTAGCCAGAGTGTGTTTGGCTTTCGCCACCCATTTTAAATTAATTTTGCTATGCCCGTTTTTGAGGTTAGTATACTGTGCCTCTGTCTAACAGTGACACAGAAGTGATACCCGGGGTAAACCTACGATCTCGGAGTCCCTTTTTGGTACATTACAATGACTTGCAGAACTTCAGTCCATGTCAGTCTAAGACAAATTCATCTTACACTACCTAACAAAGGTACCTAGGAGTTACACTGGATCAAACTCTCTCCTTCCGTACACGTATTACTAATAATAAAGTCTTAAACCAGCTCAAGGCTCTTCGCAAAATCTCACAACTTAGTAGTACAATTCATACCTAGATTAGGATATGCATTGCCAATTTTCACTTCAATCTCTACACTCAACAAAACACTGCTGCAGATAGATGAAAAAAGTGAGACAAAAAGCGCTTTACGTATATTTGTGTGAATAAAGAAGTGGATTGATTCATTCATTCAGTTGCTATTCGTTTTTGTGCCTGTTGTTGCTGCTGGGGCCTTCTTTTCACTGTTTCAGAGTTGCATATCTCTGCCAGCTTGTCTTTCCTCCCATAGAGTCATAGAAGGTTACTAGGCTAATGGTCCTAGGGCCCTTACAAGCCTAGCCAAGTTCAACCCTTGTTCACTTAAGGGTCTTGAGGTATGGTCTATGTTATAAGCAGATCTAAATCAGCACCAACTACCCCTATCCAAGAGGGGCACAGGTGAAACCCCTGGGCTGAATTTGTGGTTTCCCATCCAGTCATTCAAGCTGTGCTTAAAAAGGATTAATGAGGGGTTTTGTTTAACCTGTATTGGAAGTTTATTCCAGAGGAGAGACAACCTCTGGGAGACATATCTGTCTCTCCAGCAAGTTCTGTTGATGAAACATGGTAGTTTAAGGTCCCTAGAGTGAGTGAATCATGTACCTTTTGACTTACAAATGTGCAGCATTTCAATTAGGGCAGGATCAGAGGTTGCTCTGTATGTAAGGCACAGGTCACCACTGAGTAGTCTATATGATACAGAGTATAGTAATTTCAGTGATTTCAGTCTGTCCACATAAGACATGCTGAAGACCCTGAATTTTCGTTGTGAGGAACCTTTGAGGTGTCTCCAGTTGCTGCAGGTGCCTGTCTATGTATATACCAAAGGGAGCATTGTACTCTATTATTGGCTTGATCAGGGAAAAGTACAGGGGTTTATAACCCCCCTCTATTCTGGAAGCTTGGTTATCACTTATGAGGTGAGCAATGTAGAAGGCCTTCCTTACTACCATGTAGACATGGTGATCAAAAGTAAGGTTGCTGTCAACTTGTGTGCCCAAATTTCTCACCACTGATTTAGAGCTTAGCGTGTTGTTATTAATGTGGTAATCTGCAGGGACATCACCTTGACAAAGGGGATGATAATGCATTTTTTTGCATTGAGTTTAAGACCATGACTTTGCACCAATCATTGGTTTGCGTAAGTTCTTCTTGTAGAATGTTGACATCATTTGGAGACTCAATGACTTCTCCCAGTTTGCAGTCATCAGCAAATTTTGTCAGCCACAGACTTTTTGTTTTTGCCTGTACTTCTGAGAAGTAGATTCCAAATAACAGGGGCCCCAGTACCGATCCCTGTGGAACACCACTGGTAACAGGTCTGCTGGTGCAAGTGGAGCCCCCTATTTTGACTGTATGTGTTCTGTTGGTGAGCAAGTTTGAAACCCACCTAACAATATATTGGTTGACCCCCAGATGGGTGAGTTTTTCAATGATGCTTGAGTGGGGGATTATGTCAAAGGCCTTGGCCAGGTCTAGGTAGGCCATATGTAAAGATATGCTTGCATCCAGGGCTTTGGTGACAGTCTCGAAGAAGTCCACCAGGTTCAACAGACAGGATCTCCCTTTAATAAAACCCAACCGGGTCAGGTCAAGTGTTTGAAGGACTCCTAGATCCTTGCTGATAAGGTCCATTATGATTCTCTCCATGGCCTTGCAGATATGGCTGGTTAGGCTAATGGGTCTATAGTTCTGTGGGTCAGTGGATGCACCCCACTTACACAAGGGGATGATGGTAGCTGTTTTCCATTCAGCAGGATAGAAACAGAGTAACAACCACCACCCTATTTCTCATGGTCTGAAGAAGTGCATATAGCATGAAAGTACTTACAAATTAATAAAACACTTTATTTTTAGCCATGGTAGTCATCACTGCATTTCTGTTTTGCTTTTCCAGTCTGGGTATTGACCTTTGATTGCAGTGCATATTTTATTTTGAATTCCATTCAGCAGGGACAAAATCAGTTCTTAGGCTGTGGTTGAAAAGAGTACCCAGTGGTGTTGCTAACTCCTGTTTTAAACGATTGAGAATGCAGCCTAGGATGTTATCAGGTGCCATACTGGTTGTGTTTTTGGTCTTGGAGGGAGCCGTTAAAACCTGCTCTTTACAGATACTAGGTGGAGAATAGGTGGTAGGAATGTTTTGGGGTATATGTGGTGGGGACAAGAGGATGAAGTTTTCACTGAACCTATCCACTAGCAGGTTGGTTATTTACACTGGTTCAATATATGTAGTACCATTCACTACCTGTTCAGCACAAATCTGGGCTTTTCCTTTAAGGTTTCAGATGTAGCTAAAGAATGCCCTATGGTTATCCTTAGCTAGGGATGCTAATCTAGATTCATAGTTAGCTTTAGAGGACTTTACAAGATGTTTTATTTACTTGTTCAAGCTGAGAAGGGTGTGCTTCCAATTCTGAGATCTTTCCTTCTTGCTTTTAGACAGCAGTTTCTTCCTCTTATTATATAACTTGTTTATGTCCACAAGGCAGGTTTGTTTTTTCTTGAGGATCTTGCTTTGACCCTATCAGGAATGGCTGAGTCAGTACAACTGTATAGATGTTTATACAATGCATTGGTGTATATCCCAGTATAGGTGTCCTTGCCGTTAGTGAGGATAGGAGCTTTGAAGCTAGTAATGCTTTCTAATAAGAGGCTGTAGTTGACTTTGGAGAAGTTTTTTAGCCTAGTTTCTCCTGGGGGGGGGTCTGATGTTATCATTACTTCAAAAGAGACTAATTGATGATCAGATTTCACCAGGGGGTGCCCCACACTTGTGGTAGTTTACTATTCTACCATGTTACTGACTACCAAGTCTAGAATGTTTGGGCCATTGTAGGGGTGCCAACTATCTGCTCCAAGGCATTTAAATTAAGTATGTCCAAGAACCTTTGGGCAAATGTGTTTGTACATATATAATTTACCCGATCTATGGATGGGTAGTTACAGTCACCCATAACCAGGTGTTTGATTGTATTTTGAGTGACTCAAGTAGATGCAAGAAGACATTGCAGATGTCATGGTTCATGAAGGGAAATATATAGCTGGCGATAACTTGGAGAGGGATCTTTCCTATAGTTAGCTGCAAATGAAGCAACTCTAGGGATTCATTCTGTGTAACCAATCTGTAGGTCTATTTATCTTTGATGAATATTAACACTCTTCTTCCTCCTCCTTTAGTTTTTCGCATGTTCATTTTGTGGT
The DNA here is from genome assembly GCF_019279795.1 of Protopterus annectens. Classification (NCBI taxonomy): domain Eukaryota; kingdom Metazoa; phylum Chordata; order Ceratodontiformes; family Protopteridae; genus Protopterus; species Protopterus annectens. Next base: position 1,418,455,209 of record NC_056741.1, read on the forward strand.
CTGAACGTGTGGAAGGCATTATATCCTGGTATGGCTGGAGTGCTCTCCGCAGCATTGAACCAGGTTTCTGTGATTGCACATATGTCCACATCTTCCAAGGTGAGGAGTGGTTCCAGTGAGTGCAGCTTTGGATTTAGACTCCTAGCATTTAGCAGCATAACCTTAAGGTTGTTTTTTGAAGATATTTTTATGTTAGGAATTTTGTTTTTGTGACATTGCCTAAAAAACGCATTATGGGGGAGGCAAGAGCCTTAGCCAGTAGCTGAAAGTCCAGAGGTGACAGGTAGAGACCATCTCTGGCAAAGCATTGTGGTCTAGTAACCATATCATCACAGGCTGAAAGGTACTAGATCCCCTTAGAATGACACCAAAAACTAAACTAATTGCTGAAGTCAATCATTTTATGTCTTTATCGAGGCATCATCCTAAGTGAAGGTAGAATGCTGCTTAAGGCTAGGGACATACCTGCCTTGGACACTTAATCAGAGAACTCAGTCATGTCTCTCTTCATATAGTCCAGTGAGGTACATCTCAAGTCGTTCGTACCATCGTGGACTATGACAGTCATAACAGTGCATGTTGATGAGACACTTGAGTGCATGTTCATAGGTTCATAGGTGTGTACTAGGCTAATGGCTCTGGAGCCTTTACAAGCCTAACCCATAGAAGTGCCCTGGCATCATTCCGCCCAATGTTAGTTTCCAGTGCCTCTATCAAGTAGAGCCACTGGAGTGAACCCCAGGGTGAACTTTCTATTTCCTATCCACTCATCAAAATTTCTCTTGAAGAGGGCCAGTGAAGTGCTCTGCTTGATATGTATGGGAAGTCTACTCCAAAGCATGGGTAGTCTCTGGGTTATGAACCTGTCCCTCCAGCATGTTCTGTTAATTGTGGTAATGAGGTTGAGGTCTCTGGAGCATGTGGTGTGGAGGTATTGGGATTTCTTTAGATGTAGCATTTCTAACAGAGCTGGATCAGACATGACTTTGTAAGTCAAGCAGAAATTGCCTCTTAGTAGATGATATGAGGCAGAGAATAGCTGGAGCTCTTTGAGTCTGTCTATGGAGGACATGTGTTTAAGGCCTAGTATCCCCTTCATGAGGTACTTTTGCGGCCTTTCCAGCTGTTCCATGTGTCTATTGAGGTACATGCCAAATGGGACATTATACTTGATGATTGGCCTAATGAGGGAAAAGTAGAGAGAGATGATGACCTCTTTCTTCCTGGATGCAAAACCCTTGGTAATGAGGTGTGCCACATAGAAGGACTTTCTGACCTGTGTCCCCAGATCTCTTATAATGCCTTCAGTGTTCAGTGGACTCCCATCGATGTGGTAATTAGTGGGAACTGAGTTTTTCCCAAAGGGGATGACGACGCATTTTTTGGTATTAAGCTTAAGTCCATGGTTTCGACACCAGTCATTGGTCTCAGTGAGGCCTTTCTGTAGGATGTCTACATCACTTGGGGAGTTAATAATGGCTCCCAGCTTACAGTCGTCTGCAAACTTGGTCAGCCAGAGTCCCTCCATGTTGGCCTTGATTTCTGAGAAGTAGATGCCAAACAGGAGAGGACCCAGGACTGATGCCTGTGGGACTCCACTTGTGATTGGTCGGCAGTCTGACTTGGAGTCCACTACTTTCAAACTGTGGGTTCTATCTCTGAGCCAATTTGCAATCCACCAATTGATATAGGGGTTGATGCCTAGTTTGGTGAGTTTATCAATAATTCCTGAGTGGTGAATGGTATCAAAGGCCTTGGCCAGATTGAGGTAGGCTGTATGAACTGCCTTGCCCTCTTCCACAGCTCTGGTGACTGACTCAAAGAAGTCAACCAGGTTGAGCAGGCATGATCTACCTTTCACAAAACCAAATTGCATGGGATCTAGAGTTTGGAGATTCCCTATATCCTTGTTAATTAGGTCCATGATGAAGCACTCCATAGCCTTACATATGGGGAAAAAGCTTGAGGTGAAGCTGTGACTGAACAGGGCACACAGATGTGGTGCCAGTTCACTTTGTAGTTCATGTATAACACATCCACGGATATTGTCAGGTCCCATAGAAGCTGTATTATTGGCCTTGGACAGTGCTGTTTTAACCTGTGCAGCAGTAATACTGGGTGCCTGGCAATCTACTGGTATTGTGACTGGTCCTTGGGGGAGGAGAGGGGTAAAGCTGACACTGAATCTGTCAGCCAGTATATTGGCAATATCTGTTGGCTCGGTATAGGAGGTACCATTGTGCAGTAGCTCAGAGTAAATCTGGGTATTGGGGTGGAGATTCTTTACATAACTATAGAAGGCCTTGTGGTTGCCTTTACTATCTGCTGCAACTCTGTTTTCATAGCTAGCTTTAGAGGATTTGATGAGGGATCTCAACTTTTTGTTGAGGCTGATAAGGGAGTTTTTCCGGTCTTGGGACTTCACCTAATTCTGCACCAGTTTCCTCATTCTGTTGTAGAGTTTGTTTATGACAGGGGACCATCAGATTGGCTTCCTTTTTTGGAGGAGAGCATCTTGGTTCTATTGGATATGGTGAGATCCATTCATTTGTGTACGTGTCCATACAGTGCATTGGTGTATGATTCGGCGGTCATGCAACTATTCTCCATTTGCATGGGTGTTGTGAAGTTAGCCACCTCTGTTTTTAGGAGCCCAAAGTTAGCTTTGGAGAAATTTTTCATGGTGGTTACCTTTGTGGGGGGGTAGGAGGCATGTGGATTTCCAAGGTGATTAGTTTGTGGTTGGATCTAACCAGGGAGGAGTTGACTACTGATGTAGAGCAATGGTCGCCCATATTAGTAATGACCAGGTCAAGGATGCTGCTACCTCTAGTGGCGTAAGAATGAGCTGATACAGTGCATTGGAATTAATGAATTTCAGGAAACATTGGGCAAGTGTATTGGTACATGAGTAGTTTTCCCAGTTAATGGAGGGGTAGTTGAAGTTGCCCAGTAAGAGAGTGTTAGGTTGGACCCTAATATTCTCCAGGGTGGTTAGGAATGTGGAATGTGAGTCTTGGGACATGGTTAGGGACCTATAACAGGCTACAACCTGAATCCCTGTCCTACCCAATGTTAGCTGCTCCTGAAGTATCTCTGATGTGTTATGTTGGGCTACCAGTCTGGAGGTGTGTGCATCCTTTATGAATATGGAAACACCACTGCCTTTGGTGCTTCAGTCCAAGTTCCGGGGCCAAAAGGTGTGCAATGAGTTAATGCCTGGTAGTGCAGGGGTGCTTTTGGCTGCCTTGAACCAGGTCTCTGTTACAGCACAAATGTCAATGTTCTCCATTTTAAGGAGTGCTTTGAGCGAGTGCATTTTGAGATTTAGACTTTTAGTGTTGAGCAGCATGACCCTCAAATTGCATTTGTTTGTAGCTATTATGGTGGTAATTTGGTCTTTGGAACACTGCCTAAAAAAGGCATTATAGGAGTGGCAAGAGCCTTGGCCAGTATCTGGAAGCCCAGGGGTGACAGATGCAGGCCATCTCTGGCAAAGCATCGAGGTATGTCAATTATCTCTTCCCAGGCAGACAGATACTGGATCCCGTTAGAATAACACCAGAAACTTAGTCAATTGTTGAAATCAGTCATTTTCTGCTTGTACTGTGGTATCATTCTGGGTGTTGGTAGGATGCTGCTCAGGGCTAGGGCCATAGCCACCTAGGCTACATAATCCGAGAGCTCTTCCATGTCTCTTTTCATGTAGTTCAGGGAGGTACATCCCAGGTCATTCACATCCACATGTACAATTACAGAGTCATATTTGTACCTGTTGTTGAGGGACCTGAGTGCATGCATTATATGGTGGATCCTGGCACCTGACAGGCAGATGACTGTTACTTTCTCCTTATTCAGCCTAATGAGTAGGACATTAGTGTACCTCACTCTCGAGTCACCTATGACTAATGTGCTGGGCATGCTGTTTTGCCTTAGGGGCTTTGGTTGAGTGGCACACTGTTTAGGTGAGTTATGTGTCTCGTGATTAGTGTTGTGTTGTGGTGGTCGAGTGCATTCCTGCCTTGGAGGTCTGTGCTGTTTGGGTAGATTTTTATTGCGACCCTCCATGAAGGTGGGTGTGTGGTTTGTGTTTTTATGTAAAGGCAGTGCTGGTGTGTGTTCTGAAGGACTATTTGTTCAATGTGGTGTGGTTCAAGTGTTGACCTTCTCCTCTTGACCAGCTATTCTGGTCTTGGCTGGAGAGTGCGTGGCTTCCAATTTGGATATATAAATGCATCTCTTGCAAGTCTTACTGTTGGGAGGTAAGAGGAGAGGGTTGTCGGTGTACATGAGGCAGTTTCTACATTGCCTCAGGATGCCCAGGTTCACCATGTTAATAGGAGAAAGCACAGGGAACTAACCTTTAGACATGCGTGGAGGGGTGGGCATTAATAATAAGTACTGGAGCTGTTTCCTTTGAGAACGTTTAGTGCTGGTAGCACTTCTGTGTGCTACAATAATTGCTACAAGAAGTCTGGTATGGTAAAGTGCTAGACTAATAAGCTAGTAAAAGTGCAGGAGTGGAGAGAACTAGCAAATCCAAGGGAAAAATTAAAGAGCAGCCTTTGGCACCTCTCTAATCTCTAAGAATTCAAGACATTCTCATGATCTAAATCCTTGCATTTTCAATCACACTTTGTGAAAAAGCTTTTGGCAAATTAGCAAATTACTAAGCAAAAGCACTGCAAATGACAAGCTTGCCTTATTTAAGAAGAAATTGAAAGCGCACCTAAAGGAGGAACGCAAATGAAACTGCTAGTTGAACAAAGGATAATCTGTTTTCAGTCAACAAAGAATAATCTGTCTCCATCACAATGAGCAGTTTTTCATGTATCAACATGTCCACGAAACTGGAAAAACAATTGCTTATTATCACATTTAGTGCACTTGTTTATTCATGTAGATATTAGGTATTTATTTAATTAATTTGTTTACTTGTATTTGTTAATTAGGGCAGAGGACTGATCCACATAGACCTTTTTCAGACTCATCCTGGTTAAGTGAGTTGCTCAAAGACACACAAAAGGCAAAGGGAAGAGAAGGAACTCAAACTGTGGACTTCAGAAATCAGCTAGCAAACAGCTCTCATAGCCTTACTTATTTAACAGACGTCTGCTTTATTTGTTGTATACTCTCTGAAGATGTTCTCTTAAATATTTTATTTGTGTAAGTTGTAAATATTACATGCTTGGAAGAAACTTTGGACTTGTATGACTGTATTGCTGAATGTTCTGAACTAGGTGACTGTTACATATTGCTTCCTTTACAAAACATGGTTGTTACATATTATCTACTTTGGAAAATATTTTTAAATATGTGTTACTTAATTACAGCATTGTGACCGCCTAATGGTTCAGGTTGTGACAGAAAAGAATCTATAGACCAGTCCACCTAACTGATTTAAAGAGCAATCAATAAATAAGTCTAGTTGTGTGACGTTAGTGTTGTCTGCCATCTCAGTCATGCACTATCCTTATGTAGTTAGCTTACATGATTTTGTCCCCCCACCCCTTTTCTAGAGGAGCTCTTTGACCCTGTCATGTTAGGTCTTCGCATTTCTCCTCTCTGGGGTTATTGGAGGCTCCCTGGCTGTATTTGGAGAATTCTAGTGCCCAGTGTTTGTTATCAAGCACCACATTGCTGGTACTTTCTTTTCCAGTCAGTGAGGAAGAACCCCCCCCCCCCCACAATGGCTGTTTTTTATAGGTCCTTCATAGCCCGCCTTTTTACATTGGTTTATGACTAATGATAATTATTGTTTTTTTCTGTTTTAATGATCCACATGCTGTGCAGTGGTATGTTTGTTTCTGTATTTTAATTTTGTATTTGTTAGTCGGCTACAAAAGTTTAAAGTGTCTCACTACTATAAAACATTTCTTACCTTCTTCTCCTTCTCTTGACTTATTTGTTATCATTTTGTTAAGCATTTGGATACTTGTTATCTATCCACCAGACCCCTCCCCTTCATCTTATCTGCCTCCTTATTTAACATGGAACACTCATTGTTTATCACCCCCCCCTCACACACACACACACACACACACACACACACACACACACACACACACACACACACACACACACACACACCTCAATCAGTTTTTATTTTTCCTTCTCCAGCATCTGGTATCCAATTCCTTCCCTAACCAAGATGACCACTACATACCTTACCCCTCATGTACTTTCTGAAATTATTCTATCCCAGGACAATCATGTCATAGTTCTTCATGCTGTTCACTCATTTCTTTGTACCCCACTATGGCTGCCTTTTCTAATACCATGATTGTAAATAACTCACTCAACTTTCTTTCCTAAAATGTTTGCATTTTTCCCTATCCATCTTTCCTACATTCTGCTTTTGTAAGTTTTCACTTTTAATTTTGCATCTCCCCTCCTTCACTGTCTCTTCCCTATCTTTCCATCATATTATCAGGGTTTTCTCTAATTTTCCTTCTCATCATCAGTCTCATGATGATCTTTTGCAACCTAAACTTCAGAAATATTCCATCCTGCAGGCTAAGGTGGTGCCTATCCATTCCCTGTAGCATCATCCCATAACATCCTTCCACAGTCACCTACTATTCCCCTCACTCCCTAAGCCAGTACCCGAACTGTGCTATTGTCACTACCAGTAGCACAGTACCACTAGAAGTAGTACCTCTGAGAAGGGTACTATAGTCACAAAAACCAAGAACCACACAGAAAAGCTGATAAAAACAACCCGAGTTTGGACTGAGGACAGGGAAACAACTGCAATGTAAAAATACTAAGATATTTATTTAAAGAATATATTTAAGCATTTTCATCAGGTTTGTATCAAAGA
>NC_056741.1:1418467031-1418544531 GCF_019279795.1 Protopterus annectens
GTACAAACTTATCCTAGCTTGAATTCCAGTACAATCTCTATCACACTCAATTAACTCTCACCCACAATCTAGTATTTAAACCAAACAACTGCCTTGCACTCCAATCTATCTTACACACATACACCCAAACTAGAACTTTCTGATCTACAAGTAAGCAACTACTAAATGTTACTAAACCGAACAAAAGAGCTGGACAATCCCTATATTCCTATAACATTGCCAAACTATGGAATGCCCTGCCTTCTCACGTTACTCAACTAGACTCCCCAAGAGCTTTTAAAGCTGCACTAAAAACCCACTATCTAAATAATCCCACATGCACATGTGAAATACAGTGTAAGGCTCCTTAATCCTTCACATCTACTACTCAAATTTCCACTTTTTAAACCTCTGTATACTAACTCCTTCCCTCAGGGTGGCCACCGTGGTTCAGTGGTTAGCATTGCCACCTCACAGCAAGAGGTTCCCCGATTCTATCCTCGGCTGGGGTGCCTTCTGTGCAGAGTCTGCATGTCCTCCCTGTGGTCATGTGGGTTTCCTCCGGGTGCTCCGGTTTCCTCCCACATCCCAAAGACATGCGATAGGTGGATTGTTTACTCTAAAATTGGCCCTAGGCGTGAGTACATGCATGTGTGTGTGCCTTCCATGGAAGGTTGGGTGCCAGGCTGGCAACTCAACACTGTAAAACTCCACTGCCAATTATGAGCAGAAAGGTGATCCACTGTGCTGACCCCTAATCGGAAAAGCCAAAAGAAGAAGAAGACGATACTAACTCCTTCCTCCTCTGTCTTACTAGTTTTTCCTATCTATAATAATTCTAAATGTATATCCATGATTGTATTTCTGTATGAAAAGTATTTACATTGTATTTTTGCTGTATGATAATATCTATGTACATAAAAATATTACCTCGTACCAATACCCCTGGCTTATGTTTATTGTATATACATTTCCCAATTAACTTTTCTCCTCGGGCCTCCACTGAAAATGGGTTTCTGACCCAGTGGACTTTCCAGGTCATCAAATATATCTAAATCAAATATATCTATATCTATATCTATATATATATATATCTATATCTATATATATAAATATATATATATATATATATATATATATATATATATATATCTGTGTGTATACATATATATGCTCCAAAAAGCCAAATAGACAAAAATCTGATGGAGGCCGGTACCCGGTTACAGACAGTCTCACTGTCAGTGAAGGCTCTATAAGACTAGCTGTCATAACAGAGTAGAAGTTCTTCAAACAATTATGTAAAAATTTTTAGTGGTCCATCCTAGGTAGCACTAATTTGTAAGTAAGAAACTATACCTTTTGGTCTGGCAGTGGAGGAAAGTACTCCAGAATGGACAGAATATACATGTCAGAAAATCACAAATCTTTAGAAGAAAGAGGCTTTTCCCACTCCTGACTGATCTCTTATCATGCCACAGTTGAATGTGAGCTTATAAATACCCATTAAAAGCATGTTGATAGGTACCGGAGTGCAAGTAGGAGCTGATGGTCAAGACCATAAAAAAAAATATATCAGTCGAAGCAATCACTAACTGATAATTTATTCAGGCAGTAAGAAGTATAGGACAGATGGGAATCTTTAAAAGAATCCATTCCGCTAGGTTAAGTAATTTAGAAAAATTAGTTGGGAGGAATGAAGTTGGTTACACAAATATAAGGCAGAGAGAATCCATGAATTGCAGCAGAAGTGGGATAACCTATCTGCAGAGGAAAATAGACAATTGAAGGAACTAAGGATTAGATGGGAAAGTCATATATGTTGTGTCTTTCGGCTTTTCCTGGTTAGGGGTCACCACAGCGGAACTCCGGTCCGCTAATGATTGGCAGTAGATTTTTATGTGCCGAGTTGCTGGCCCTGATGCACAACCTTCAACGAAGGTACGCCCATTCATGCATGTTTCCACACAGAAGATGCTCTAGCTGAGAATCGAACAGGACAACATCTTACTGTGAGTCGACAACGCTACCGCAGCACCACCACAGCAGTATGGGAAAGTCATATATAAAGAGAAGAAATCTTGAGAAGGCAGATGGCAGTAAACCAGAGATATTTTGTTAATTCTCCAAAACCACAAAAGATACTAGCACAGACATTAAAGTAACAAAAATTGGAAAGACAGACAAAAAATAAGAAAATATAGCATGGGAGAGCTCACAAAAGTCTCAATACAAATAGGGGAAATATTCCATAAATATTTTAAAGAACTACACTTAGAAAAGCTGCAGCAGGGAGACTGGGAGAAAAGAAACCAAAATGTTGCTGAGGGCTTAGAGTTTAAGAAAATTACAGTGGACAAGCAAAGAAACTTGGTTAAACCTATTACAGAACAAGAAATTTTAGACCAAATGAAAACACACACTCTAACAGCAATTCCCTGGGAAGGGATGGATTTCCCATTGAAATATTGAATGCAGGAAGACAGGAAATAACAGGTATTTGGAAAGAGCTTTTTAATAAAGTATTGGAAACAGGAACTCGTTCATCCTCATGGCAGGAGGCTATTTTTCAGTAATATTAAAAGAGGGAAAGATCCCTCAAACCAGACTCATACAGACCAGTAACATCATTAAACCACGACTATGAAATCTTTACAGACACACTGGTAGATTGAATATCTAAGAGATTACTAAAGGTTATAAATAGAGATTGGTGTGATTTCATAAAGACAGACTTTTGACAACATTTTGCTGGCAAATTTAATTTATAAGGAGGTGGAAAACGTAGGCAATTCTTTGATGCTAGGGTTAGATGCTGACAAAGCATTTGACAGAGTGTGCTGGAAATTTCTGTGGAAAGTACTTGAAATAATGGGATTTCCACCAGAGTTGATACATTTACCTGAAGGGCTGTACACATGATCTAGGATGAGGATAAAAAATATGGTTGACTAACAACTGAATTTTTAGTAGAAAGAGGAACCAAACAAAGGTACCCAATGCCCACTCTATGATTTGCACTACACCTGGAACCCCTAGCCACTTATTAGGAGAATTGATGGTCAGTGGATGGACACCCCAACTCAAGTAATACAAGATACCAATGTTTGAGGATGATGTAATATTTTTTTTCACAAATCCAGATCATGATCTCCCTTTACTCATAAGTATAATAAGGCAGTTCAAGTCACTAGCAGGCTTTAAGGCAAATGAAAACAAAATCAAGACATTCTGTGCTAATTAAACCCCCCCTCTCTACTTGGTACAGGATCATCCAGCATTATGGGGCACTATAAAATGAAATATCCGGGAGTATGGATAGCACAAAAAATGCAGGATTCCCCAGTAGGAACATGGAAGGAGATACATGGGAAATTAGTAACAATGATAAAAAACGGAAACTATATAAAAGACCTAGATTATAGAATAGCTGAAATAAAGATGTTTATAGTACCTTTAACATTGTACTTTGGTAAGGCCTTTGCTTACTCTCCAGGTTGTAACAATTGGAGCAACTTAGAGAGCTTGATTATTAGGTATATCTGAGATGGGAGAAAACCAAGAATAAAGTGGGAGGTAATGTTAAGCTCCAACCAGGAAGGAGATATTGAGATCCCAAATCTAGAAAAGTATCATAAAACAACCCAACTGATAATAATCTGTCTACTGCAGGATGCACACTATCTGCCCAACTGGAAAGAAATGTTCCTTGGGCATGAAATAACAGGTCAATTAAATCCTCCGACCAAGGCGTGGGTAAAGCTTGCAGAGAAACTGGCCAATGAGAAAATCTGGGAAGTATTAAGCAGGCTCTTAGATTCCAAAATGAAGAGGTGGATAGAACCCTGGTGGAGCTTTGAATTAAGACCCATAGGCACTTGTAAGATGAGATTTAAGACAAATACAAGTGACTGGCACTTTAAATGAGAACCAGTAGTATACCGGGGACAATTACAGCAAAGGGAGTCTTGCACAGAATGGAAAGAATTGTTAGAGACATATAAACCCTCTAAAGGCAACTGGATGAGATATAGGGGACTATTTATAAGACTAGAAATATATGCCAAAGAAGTGAGTGGATCAGGATTATAAAGTCCATTGTCAATTCAGATACTAATTGAGACCTGAAAAACAGATGCAAGAAGAGACCATCTAGTAAGTAGATTATACAAAGCTCTGAGAGAGATTAATAGGTGGAAGAGTCATATGAAGGTTACTGCAGGATGGGAAAAGATACTGGGGCAGAGCTGCATTAGAAGGAAGATGGCAAAAGATACAGAAAATAATGGCAAAAGTGACTAAGTCCAGGAAATTCCAAATGTTTGCCTGGAAATGTTTATGTAAATATTTTTATACTCCAGAGAAATTAAGTAAAATATTCCCAGCAGTTGACAGAAATTGCTGGAGGTGTGGATGGGAAGTATCAGAAACACAGAGGCATATATTTTGGTCTTGCTATAAAATTAAAACATTCCATCAAAATTTACAAATCTTAGTCAGTAGGATTCTGAAGGTGCTCTGGCACTCAATGGAAGAGGACTTTTTATGTGGTCTGTTGAAGAGTTCGCCCAGTAACAAAGCGAGGAGAGATCTGGTCTCCCTGGTGTAGCTAGTCTCCAAAAAAGCAATAACTAAAAAGTGGAACCCACACTAGGTGAAACATACTTATGAATGAGTTAATGAAACAAGAGAAGATATCAATTAAGGAAAAAAATGTAGATACCACAACAGTAAGTGGCAAATTTGGGAGGACGTCATGAAGGAAACTTAAAAAGAGATACTGTAAGTTGACAAAGTGTAGAAGGGAAAAGAGAATGGAAATAAGATGTAGCTACAATGGATAGAGATCTAGTCACCAAAGTTAGGCAAAATGTTAAGAAAATGGCACTACCATTACATTTAAATTGTATAAATAAAATTAACCTAGCAACTGTGATGTGAAATAAGACAGAGAAATATTATTTCTTGTTAAAAAATTGTACGGATATACTACAAAACTGGAAACTTTCTTCTTATGCTGATATGTTTATAAAGCAGTGTCTCAATAAAAAAATAAAAAATAAAATCTAATCCGTCACATGGATTCCAGAATCACTCCTAGCATGTTTATCCCACGCCCTGAGGAGAACCAAAGAGGCCCCAATCCTCTTAGCCCTAGTACACTGAATGGGACAATAGACTAACCTGGCAAGGCTTGCTACTCAGATAGAGGCTGAACAAAAAAACAAGGATGGTGATGATGATGATGATCATAATAACTACAATAATAATAATAATCATCGTCATTATCTTCATAATAAAAATGGATTATTACATTTTTGTGCTGTAAATTCATGTATTTTCTATCTCCTTCCATGCTTCTGTGATCTGTATATATGTTTGTTCTTTCATGAATACTATCTGCATACATCTTCTTATTTTCATTTTAATTACAGCCTCTTCTAGTACTTTACTACCTGGGCATCTACTGCAAATGGAGTCTTTCCAGACAGGCTTTTTCCCGGTTAACACAAGCCGTTCAATTAATTTCCTGTATCTTTTCTTAACTGTTCTTTTTTATATTTCTGTTTTATTGTTTTACCTGTTTAGCGTCTTTTTCATCTTTTTGTTCATTATAGCTGAAGCTCCCTCTTTCTTCTTCTTTCTTTCGTACTCCCTTCCAGACTGCTGTTTGCCCTTTCCACCTTGTTGCTAAGTCTTTCCTATCTAACCTTATTCCTTCTCTGCTTTTTATTGTGCTTGTCCTTCTAAATTTCGTCCTGCAACTCTTACTTGCATACATTTTTTAATTAACTAAACCCATGAACCTCAAGCAGGGGCGGCCCGTGCTATTGGACTGCCTGACTGCAGCCCCCCCCAGCTGTAAAATTAAAATAAAAGAAAATAAAAGATAAAAAAAATTAAAAATTTGTGGACTTTCGCACATGTGCACTAGTCCAGACTGCTGCTGAGACAGTCTGGGGCATGCGCAGACTGTTTCAGCAGCAGTCCGGACTGGGAAACATGTAAGAGCAGAGATCCCAGAAGTCTATGTAGTTGTATCTGCATAGTCTGTCGCAGGAAACTCATTGGACTCGGACTGCAATGTCGTCAGTCTGGAGTCTCGTCGGGGGAAGATCTGACGTGGTGGATGTGCGGACTCTCATCAGAGGAAGATCTCGCATGGTGGATGTGCTCCAACGGGCGGAGGTTTGCAGCTATGGTTTTATGGCACAAAGGGATGGGATCTACATCGCTCCAGGTAAGACAGCTATGGATGATCGCTCAAGGTGTGTGTGTGTGTGTGTGTGTGTGTGTGTGTGTGTGTGTGAGAGAGACAATGCCCCAGTTGCTATATACTGGTGGCTAGAACAAACTCATGCTGGTGTGGTAGGGAATACCTCAGGCTTGAACCCTGTACCTTGTATGCAGGTGTTAAAGACCTGAATTCCCTACCCACCACCATTTGTAAAAAAATTGCAGATTTTTGCCTCATATTTGATCTGATCTATTCCTCATAATATATGTGGTTTCTAGATGTTGCAATGCTTGATATCTGATTGTGCAGTGGTAGCATTGTTGCCTCACAGCTACAGGTTTTCAGGTTTGATTCTTGGCTGGGGTCCCTTCTGTGTAGGGTCTGCATCTTCTCCCTGTGTTTGTGTGGGGTTGCTTTTGTGTCCTCCCATGTTACAAAGACATGTCTGCGTTATTTCTTCCTGGGCCTCTGTTGAAAATTGTTTTTTTGTTCCAAGTCAGACTGTCCTGATTAACAAATGTTAAAATAAAATTGACAGGCATTTGAATTGCAGACTTCAGGTTTCTGAATGTTTAGTTCCTTACATATTTGATGGTGCAGTGGTAGCATTGTTGCCTCACAGCTATAGGTTTTTCTGGTTTGATTCTTGGCTGGGGTGCCTTCTGTGTGGAGTCTGCATCTCATCCCTGTGTTTGTGTGGATTTGCTCTGGTGTCCTGCCATTTTACAAAGACATGTGTCTGCAGTATTTCTCCCTGGGCCTCTGCTGAAAATTGTTTTTGTTCCATCAGAAGTAAAACTGACAGGCATTTGAATTTCAGACTTCATATTCTTCAGAAAATACATAGTAACGCAACCTAAGTTTATAAGATGAATATTTGAAATTTGTCCTTATTTTTGGGACTGTATTACCCCATTATTGGCTTTGTCCAGGTTTTTTGTACTAAGGTTGACAGCTATGGCAAGAACTGAATTCACTGAATATGTTTGAGGGCTGTATTCCCTCATTACTGGGTTTGTCCAGGTGTTTTGTGCTAAGAGGTTGACAGCTATGGTGAGAACTGAATTCATTAAATGATAGCCATTTAAGTTTCAGTCTTACACTCTTTCACAAAGCAGCTGATTTGGCGTAGTGGTATGTTGCTCTGACTGTTTTGCACAGGGACCTTGGCAGTAAAATGTATGGTATTAACACAGCATTTTTCTTTCACAAAGCAGGTGATTTGTCATAGTGGTATGTTGTTCTGATTGTTTTGCACAAGGGACATTGGTAGTAAAATGTATGGTGGTAACACAGCACTTTTCTTTCACAAAGCAGGTGATTTGGCATAGTGGTATGTTGCTCTGACTCTTTTGCACAGGGACCTTGGCAGTAAAATGTATGGTGGTAACACAGCATTTTATTCTAGCAACTTTCCAAGATTATACAAGCAATGTTTAATGTGTCCCTGGTTTTTGGGCTTTTGACCCCCCCCCCAATAAATTTGGCTTTTTCCAGATTTCTTGTGCTGCGAAGTTGAGATGCAGTTGAGTATTGAGTAGATTTTACAAGGAGCTGAGAGCTGCAGGGGAAGAGAAGTTTAGTGCTGCTTATGCTAAGTCATCTTGCATTGTTAATAGCACAACAGGTAGTATACCTGCTTTTGATGCAGAAGGTTGTTGGTTCTATTCCCACCAAGGGTGAATGCTGCAGTACTGCAAAAGTTAAGATACTAACTATAAGCATGTTATCAGTTTGCCATCCATTTCCTATTGCAATATTACTAGCTTATCATTTTTAATGTAATATAGGCAATTTATTCCTCAGGGGCATCAGACACTTTATTTTTCAATGAAACCATGAAATATAAAGGTGTTTGCTAGCAGCATCCTCTTCATTAGTTACAGATTTATTTAATGTGGAATTATTTAGATGACTTTTTTTACTTCTTCAGAGATTGTGTATATTTACTGTTAATGGTGGACTGTAGAATTGTGCATATTTACTGATAATGGTGGACTGTAGAATTGTGCATATTTACTGATAATGGTGGACTGTAGAAGTTTGAGTAGACTTTTATGATGGAAATGTTTTAGAACTGGGCAGTTTTGTCATTATGGGTGCATGCATTTTGTTTCATTGTTTACTGGAAAGATGTTCTGAATTGGGCAGTTTTGTCATTATTGGTGCATGTGTTTTGTTTCATAGTATACTGGAAAAATGTTCATAACAATAGGAAGGTGTATCAAAGAGCACATGCATGTTTCATATGCAAGGGGCCTATGATTTGAAAACAGCCCGGAATTAATCTTTATCTGCCACTGGTAAAATGTATTTTCTTTGAATGTGGGTTTCAATGCTGTTTCAATGAATGTGAGTTTCAAGGGCAGAGAAGTTTTAATGCTAAGTTTGTTTAGCAGATGTCTTAGTGTTTGTGCTGAAAATGCAAAATAAAACTTTCAAATGAAGTCCAAATCATCATAGAAGTAAATCAGTATGCACATTAGTGTTTATGGTAAATGGAGTGAAATAGCCAAGTAATGGATCATTGGAATGGCTGCAAGGGGAGGCTCCATTCGACCATGATTTTGTGAGGGGGAAGGGCGGCAAACTTAAAGACAGCCCCAGCTGAACTATACCTCCCAACTGTCCAGATTTTCAAAGAATGAATAGATTTTTGCTTCTTATTTTTGGTTTGTTCCTCATAAAATTTGTGGTTTTCTGGCAAATCATTTAGGAATTAAGTCACTAAATATTGACACACTGAGTTTCAGACTTCATAACCTTCAGAAAAATGCATGCTAAAGTAAGATCTGTTGTTCTATCAACTGTCTCAGTTTATACAAGAGCAATTTTTAGTACTGTTTATATATTCCCCCAATATATTTGGCCTTGTCCAGATTTATTGCATTAACAGGTTGAGAGGTACATGCAAATAAATTGCTTTATAGAATTAGGCATAGCCAAACCTCTCAACTGTCCCTGATTTTGCCTCAAAATGTTGCTCTTCCCCCTAATAATCCCTCTGCAAAATGGCAATTGTGGAAGAAAACATGGAGGGTTTACAATTAAGAAATAACTGTAATAATCAGAGTTATAGATTACTTTTATTTCAGAAATGCATGTAGATTATTTTATTTTGTCAGCTGCTCAAGTTAGCAGTACTAATATTAAAGTGTCCCTTCTTTGACAGGTTCCCAGCTGTATTGTGTGGCTATTTTATATTTTTACATCACATTTTTGGTCAATTTTCATAAAATTGTGGGGTTTTTTGGCAAATTAGTGACAAATCATTAAAGACTGAAGTTAGAAAATAATGACAGACATTTGAGTTTCAGATTTCATACCATTCAGAAAATTCATACTAATGCAAGACCTATTCTATTATCTTTCTAAGTTTATAAGAGCAATATTTAAAAATTGTCCTTATTTTTGGGCCTTTGTCCCACTTCTTTGTATGGCTTTGTCCAGATTTCTTGCTCTGAGGTTGAGAGGTATGACAGATGTGTCAGGGCCATCACAGTCAGCCAGAGACATTTCAAATTGTGACATACTTGTTGCACCCCACTCCCCCATGTAGTGACTCTGGATGTGTCAAAGCAAGGCAAGGAGTAGTTATGCAATGTAAATGTGCAGAGTATCCCCCCATCCAAGGTAGACACAAGTACTAGAGTGGCTTTTCATCTGTCCTTGATTTTTGCAGAATGGTCTAGTTTCTGTCATATTTTTGTACTGTTGATTTATGCTTATTACTCAAAGTGCCTGTTGCTCTGTGTTTAAGTAGCAATACTTTAATGACTATCAGGTAAGCTTGGCTGAGATTGTAAGATGCAAGTAAGCTTTAATAAGCATACTGTTAAAGAATTGCCAACATTGAAAGCCTTTCTGTTGTTGCCATGTAGAGAATACTTAACTAGATAATGTATAAGCCTTGGGTATTGAAATGCATATGACAGTATTTGTAATAAAGGACAGGATTACATTATTTTAAGAAGCTCATTACACTTGGAGACTTCCAGTCATCTCTGTTGGCTTTACCCGTAAACTAAACATAATGCCAATCATGTGGTCCATAACCTGTACAGTAATCCTTTTAAGCAATGTATCTTGAGCTTATTTCTTGTTTGCTTTTCATTTTTTACTTTGATCATGTTTTCCCCATGAAACAAGTAGATAGTTGTCAGGCAGCAGGTCTTTTTTTGGATAAGAAACATATTTACAAGTGGGGGCATCAGAGATTGCTACTTTCAGCATGTTACTTGGTACTTTAATAAAGCTGAATATAAATTATAATTAGAACTGCAGTGCAAGAAGTGGTTTGAGTTGAGTGCTGCTTGTTTTTCTTATACTTGATTTTGATTGGCATTCCATTAATGTATTTAAAAAGTAATTTATTTTTTCATGCCTCACAACCTTTTTGTTTCCATCTAGATATTAAGTAAGCTGTCATGCAGCCAATGCATTGAAATATTTTTATTCTTCTACACTTCATTTTGTCTTGATTGGACTCTCATAATGATGGTTTGGCCCCCAGGGCAGTGTATTTAGTTAGTTTTTGTGGTTTTGAGCATAGCTCCTCCCCTTTCTAGTTGGCCACACCCCTTCCCATTGACCCCACCCATTCAGCTGTCTCCTGCAGCCCCCCTTTGATTTGAAGTCACCAGCTGCCACTGACCTCAAGCAAATACTGAAATTCATGAAGAAGTGTAAGTGTAATTCCATTCTAGCTGAGGCTTAGTGGCTATCACAGACAAACATTGTTTAAGCCCTGATAAGCTCTAGTGACTGCAATGTCTGTATATAAGTGCTCCCCTGCTCTGCTCTGCACTGCCTGCTGTTTGCTGGTTTTGAACCAGATATCAGAGTGATTTTTTTCCTCTTCTACGGAGGCTGATGATGTCTATCACTGCTTTCTTCAGGTGATACATTTTCACCTTTACTGCCAGGTTGCAACTGCTGCTTTGTTTCTCTACATGTGCTTTTTTATTGCTGCTCCACCTTGGGTGCTCATTGTAAAGCAATTCTATCAAAGACTGGGCTTAGCTGCTAGTGCTGAGGAATGTTGCCCCTGAGTCCTGATAAGTGCTGGTGACTAGAGGTCCCAGCACAGATCTGCTGCCCACTGTCTCCGCACTGCTCTTCTGCACAAGCCACTACTATCACTTTACATTACAAATCCCACACATACAGCATCATATTCAATCTCTCTATTGTGCCCAGACCTAAAGTATTACTCCAGTATTTTCAGAAAAGGAAGAACAGGGGTATATCTTTCTCAGAATAAAGGCAATATGATTCCATTGATGTCAATGAAGGGATGCACTTTTAGAGTGAGCTTGTTTTTTGTTATTGATTTACTTTAATTGTTTTCCTATTGAGAAAGCAAGAGTCCATGAGTAAAAGAAAAATGTCTGTAACTGGTTATACAGCATAAATTCTATTCTAAAGAAATAATAAACTTTCAATGTTTATTTGTCACAATATGAATTTAAAGAATTGATGTTAATAAACGTTTAAGTGGTGGTAGTACACTTCCTTTTGTGCATTATTTGAAGAGACTATTGCATGTAGTAATTAACTTCCTTTAACAGTTGAGATCTGTGGATTACCATTTCATACCTCCCAACTGTACAGATTTCTGTAGACTGTCCAGATTTTTGTCTCATATGTTTGGTCCAATTTTTCATAAAATTGTGGTTTTCTTACAAATTAGCAGCAAAAATCATTAAAGACTGAAGTTAGAAAATAATGACATACATTTAAGTTTCAGACTCCATACTTTTCAGAAAATTCATGCTAAAGCAAAACCTGTTATTCTATTAACTTTCTAAGTTTCAAAGAGCAATATTTAAAAATTGTCCCTATTTTTAAGCCTCTCTCCCACTTTTATTTATGGCTTTGTCCAGATTTCTTGTTCCAAGACATTGAGAGATAAATTCATATAGAATGCTATCTAATTTTACTCTTACCTGTTGGTGGTTCTTCATTCTTTCACTGTGCATGAGCATACTTGTATCTGTTTGCCACCCTGTGCATCCTTTCCACGTTAGGTACCCTGTGGCACCCAGTTTAGTTTGATTTGAAATATCCTTCAATCGCTTTCAGTTCTTGTATCTTAAGTGAGCTTAGTCTGACTGTTTTGTTGTAACAAGATAAACATGGAGAACAAACAAGGAGAATAACAGCTCTATTTATTAACATTTACAAGGAGCATTTGTTTGTTTCTTTCTTTGTATGTTGGTGCATTTGTTTATTGACTGACTGATCGAATGACTGATTTTGTTAACCAGGGTACATTGCTGACCTGCAGGGACCTTTTTGAGGTAAAGGTCAGGAACTACAGAAAAAAGTAGACAAGCTAGCCATGGTAATTATTTACCATTTATATTAAGTACATACAATGGCCTTTGCACCAGCTAAGCAGCGCTGCAATAGGTTCATCAGCCTGTGTAAAACAGTTATACAACATACAATTGTCAAACAGAAGGGAAGAAGAAAGAGGAACAGAAAAAGGAATTAAAGGAAATTGGAAATACTGGTGCTAGGTGGAAGAAGAAAGATGAACAGAATAGGGAGATAGTAGAATTGGGGTTACGCATTTCATCATAGCAATGGCTATTAGTTATGAAGTTCAGGTAATATTCATCAGCACAAATCAAACAAGTTACTTTCTTTCACAGACTTGTCTGATTCCTTCAGTTTTTAATTACTATTGCCAATAATATTCTCAATAATTTTCAGAGCTGTGGAAAAATTACAACTAGACAATAGGTTCACTATGTGCAAAGTAATTGGCATCAGACTGACTCTAGTATCTTACTTCTCAAATGTCTCTGATTTTCTGGAGCATGACTGATTTTGCCGGAAAAGCCCGATCTATTGAAGTCTGTAATTTTGTGGTAGGATTGTAAGGATTATAGACTCTAAATGATGCCAGTTTATGCAACTGGAAATATTAATTCTTCAGAAAATGTAATCCAAAAGGACACTGCTGATTTTGCTTCAGAATGTTGAACTGTCCTTCGTACATCCTCTATTTAGGAGCAAAAATGTGATATTACAGTCAAATTAATATCAGATATTACAGCTGCAGACACGTTCTTCAGAAAATTGATATATCAACATAAATTCTCCTAATTTTCAACTTTTTATGTAAATCTGCCAATATTTAAAAAAATGACCATTATTATAAGCCTTTAAATTTGGATCTGATATTACTAGTAAGAGGTGAAAGCCTCTTCAGAATTCCAGTGGAGTAAATCCAGCTTAATCTTTCAACCACCTATAAGCCACTATGCACAACATACCAAACCATATCCCTAGTTATCCAGGGTGCTTTGGTCACTGTAACACTCAGAATTCCAAGAGTCACGTCCATGTGTGTGTGTGTTGGGGGGGGGATATGTCAAAGAAGCAGGGAAGCAGCAGTTCAATGGCTGAGAAGCGTTTTCACATCCGGATGCGCTGCCATAGCTATCACCACTTAAACAACAATATTGACACAGTGCCACAAAATGGCATGCGAGAACAAATCTTTTATACACAAGAGAACACTACAACAGGCATGCAGGACTCCAGCTACAGGCAGAACTGTTAGAAAGCATTTAATCTGCGGGTGCCAATGTCTCAGAGTGCATGAGGAATACTTAAAAAGCCTTCTTTCATTAAATGAACATTTCTGAAAGAGTCTGATTTACATAATGTGTCATTGGCACGGCAGGTAGCCCTCTTGATTTTGATGCTGGGAAGATCAGAAGATTCTAGGCTATCCCAGGTGCTTGGATCCATGCTTCACTACTGGCACAATAGTACAGTAGAAGGAGTACTCCAATCCTCAGGTAATGTCCTTCAGATGGGATGTTAAACTGACTGGAATGCCAGCTGCCTCAAGTTGTAGTAAAATAGATGGATGTAAAAGATCCCATGGCCACACCACTCAACTGTCCAGATTTTCACAGAATGTCCAGATTTTTTACTCTTATTGTTAGTCTGTTCCTCATAAAAATTGTTATCTTCTGGCAAATCCTTGAGGACTAAAGTCAGTAAATAATACTAAATAATGACAAATATTTGAGTTTCAGACTTCATATCCTTCAGAAAATATATAATAATGCAAAATCTGTCATTCTAGCAACTTTCTAAGTTTATAGGAGCAACATTTAAAATGTATCCTTATTTGTGGGCCTTTGTTCCCCCTCCCCTTTATTTCTGACCTTGTACAGACTTCTTACTCTGAGAGGTTAAAAATGGAGTAACTTTCTTAATGCCATGATTTCATTATGAATATAGTATTGGGTCTCTACTAAAAATAGTGAATGCCTAGTGGGAATAATGCACTCAACAAAAAGTAAGTAAACAAATAAATAAATGCATATTGTCTGGAGGTGAATGCTAGCCATAGCAACTGTTTTAAATGTAAGGAATGTTTTCTTTTACTCATATCCAGTCTGTCAGTACATTTGAAGGGCCTAACAAGGTATTCTTATAGCATGTAGCTGCCTTCTTAGAGTTTCAGTGAGTATTTGATGCTTTTTCAAAAAACTCTCAAAAATGTGATATTAGATATGTTAAGCATGATCTACAAGAAGGTAAACAATGCTGATAAATTCAGAATAGTGCGACAACCTCAGTTTTTCCAGTATCTCTGAGAGAATGAAAAGGTACTGTATTTCATTCAACAAATACCAGATCATGCACCTGAATATTAAGGTTTGCTACAGAGGGACAGATCCTCTGGGATTTAAACACATGATGTGTTCTGTTTGTGACATACCCACCAGGGATTATGAAGGCAACCTGCCAGCAATAAACACGAGGTTCTGGAACTAATGAAGCTGAGGAAACAAATTCTTATGCTACCTGTATGACTTACAAAAAAATGTATACTCTAGTTTTTTTCAGTTTCAAGTGTGTTATATTCAATCTTTATTTAAAATATTTACTAATGTTAATTTTTAATGCTTGTTATGAGTGTGATGCTCATGTTTGAGATTTTCTTAATTAGCTGTGTTCTATTTTTTTTTTAATACAAGCTGAACAAGAAGAAAAAAAAACAGGGAAATGGGGAGACAGAGAGATAGAGAGAGAGAGAGAGAGGGAGAGGGAGAAAGAGAGAGCATTAGTCAGATCCAGTCGCTGGTGTACGCTTCAGTAACTATTCTTGCCAGTAAAGACAAAGGCTGCCTGTGTCCATTCAGAGAAGGGAAGGGGGAGGGGAAACTGCTCCATCAGAGGAATGACATCATCTCCTCTGAGAAATTCAAAGAAAGAATTACAGAAAATTACAGCTCACCCCATGAGGTTGCTATCAAAATGGAGAAAAGAAGTGCTGTTTAAAACTGGTATCCAATTCTGCTACACAGCAACTAGACATGCATAATACATGCACAATCTGTATTATTCATGCACACTAACTCCATTACATATATTATATACTTTATACTCTACAAACTATACAAAAAAAATCTTACAGGTAAGAGTGCTGATTATGCAGAAAAGCAGATGGAAGAGATACTGAAAACACAGATACTTGATAATACCGTCTGTAAACACTTTGAAAAGAATACAACATCATGACTACATGGAAGGGATTACTAATGATTTTGCTATTTTTACATTCTAGAGGACTGAATCACATGGATGTCAACAACCGACTTATGTTCAACACAGCAACCCACTTACTGTGACAGAACCTGAACCGATCAGAATAACATCCGCCTTACAAATGTTAAATTCATCCAGTATTTTATACAACACATTATATGATCTGTATAGTTCCACATTATATAGTGTTCATTGTATGTTTCTATACTGCATAACAGAAAACAAATTACATATCCCATGCATATTACCTACCCAGGAAGTAAACTATCAAGAAAAGAAAAATGAAATGCCTGACTTAGACATGTAATTTATTGTGTTGTATTTCTAGAGCATGTTTTGATTTGGCTTTTATTGTTACCACAACGTATTTCCCTTACTTGGGGTATCTACTTTCAAAAAATTAATTTCAATGTATTTATGTTTTATGTATTTCAGAGCATACTTCGCTGTTTGTGCAAAACTGCTGTGCAGTTTCATGAAGTTTTTTGGTCAAACTCCACTTTTGTGCTGTATTGGATGGATTTCATTAGGCACAGTTGGACTATAATATGTGTGAGACTGCCATATGCTTTAATGGGGATTTCTATTTTCCCCACTGTTGACTGTGAAGTTCAGTATACATATTTGAGGGAGTATAGGTGGTATATAGGGGTGCAATGGAGTTTGCCTCCCTACATAATCACTTATTTTAATATTAGCCTTGGGATTTTTGAAGACCTGCTTTTTCAATTAAATACAATTGACATACAGTTCTGCTGCGAACTGCATATGCCACTGAATCCTATGGGAAGCATCTGGCTTAACTGTATTTCTAAGGGCAGTTTATGCAGTGTACATAGTTATTATTATCAAACTTCACTAGAAGTGTGAGAGTACATAAACTTTTAATCTCGGAATAAATTCATAAATGAATGTTGAAGAATGTAGGCAAGTAGCAATGAATAGAGAGAGATAGTGAAAGCTGAGTAGAAAATGAGTTGATGATTATGGTGATGAATAGATTTATAAAAATATTTAAAAATGTACAGTATATCTATAGCTATAGCTATATATCTACCTCTCTCTCTCTCTCTATATATATATATCTGTGTGTGTGTGTGTGTGTGTGTGTATGTGTGTGTGTGTGTGTGCGTGTGTGTGTGTGTGTATGTATATATTACAGAGAGAGACACACACATATACATATTACCTGAATTGAGATTAAACATTTCATTAGCTGCGTAACTATGGCATGTAGCCATACCTTCTTCTAATAGCACATTGCCTTTGCTTGATAACAAAAGGAGGCAATTTGCATATCTAGTCTCCCCATTAACTGCATTTAACATTGTACTTACTATCCATCCATACCTTCCTCCTTACCCCTTCTCTACCTGTTTCATGTACTTTTGAATGCTTGTGTGTATGCCCTCTCTATCATCCATTCTGGTAGTTCATTCCATGAGTCCACAAGCCTCTAACTGCGAAGTACTTTTAGAGATCCTAATAGTTACACCTCTCGCAATCTGTGTATGGGTTTGTGTGTGTGTGTGTGTGTGTGTGTGTGTGTGTGTGTGTGTGTGTGTGTGTGTGTGTGCCTGCCTGTGTGTGTGTGTGTGTGTGTGTCCATGTGTGTGTGTGTGTGTGTGTGTGTGTGTGTGTGTGTGTGTGTGTGTGTGTGTGTGTGTGTGTGTGTGTGTGTGTGTGTGTGTGTGTGTGTGTGTGTGCACACGTGTGTGTGCGTGTGTGTGTGTATTTGTTTGAGCACATATGTCAGTTTTTTCTGCATGTGTGTGCCTATGTCTATGTCTGCATATGTGTATGTGGTTTGTATATGTGTGTGTGCCTCCAGAAACATGGGTTGAACAGTAGTTAAAAGTATTTCCTTAATGATGCACTTGAAACTGTGTTAGTCTGAAAGAAGAAAAACAGTTATGTTAGCTCACTTTAATGGCAAAGTAAATCACACTAAATAAAAACGTGGTAGAAGATCAGTTTCAGCTAGTAAAAGTAAAAAAAAGGGGATAGCTGTATTTGACACCATACCTCTCAACTGTCCAGATTTTCACCAAATGTCCAGATTTTTGTCTCATATTTTTGGTATGTTCCTCATGACATCTGTGATTTTCTGCAAATCATTGAGCATTGAAGCCACTAAATAATGACAGACATTTGAATTTTAGACTTCATATCCTTCAGAAAATGCATGCTAACACAACACTTTTTATTGTATCAACTTTGTAAGTTCATAAAAGCAATATGTAAAACCTGTCCATATCTTTGGCCTTCCTCTCCCCATTATATTTGGCTTTGTACACATTTCTTATGCTAAGAGGCTCAGAGGTATGTTTGACACACTATTCAATGACTTCATGTTCTGATTATCACAGCTTACCATATGATACCACTTTAGCTACCAAAGATGTTACATCACTCTCATGAATATCCCACACAAGATATGTTGTCCAATTGAAGTGCTTATAGAAGAAAACTGACACCATTAATCATGAAGTAATTAGCCAGATTACAGATATAATGATTCTTAACATTAATGGAAACTACTTTGTTCAACCAATCAAAACTGCACTGAGCTCAAGAAGGGTTCCACAATAAATAAATATTTTCACAGCAACTGCAGAGGAAACATTTCTAAGGCAAAGCATGGAAGGTATAGTCATAACTTATCATCTGATAAATGAGAGGACCACTCAGTGATTTTTACAAATGATGGCCCATATGCACTTCAAAGTATATTTACTATAATACTGTAAAGCCCACTGTATTAGATGCATTTCAATGTAAGCATATTGTGTATGAGTTCCTCGCTCATACTGTACCTCCCGATTAAATGGATAAGTTACTCAGTTTTCCTCATCTCCAGCCTTATTTATATACACTTCCAATTACATTAGCAATTGTATCCAATTACCACCTGTGATGTCCCCCAGCTGGGCCAGTAATCAAGGAGTCTGAATCCTCACCACTAACACTGGGGAGGGATATTCACTTGGAATGCAAATGGATACACTTGGTATTTACATATGCAGACATCTCTGCATGAAGCACAATTTCCCTTAAGAGCCCACAGGAAACACACTCAGTCTGGGGTCTGGGTGTCTCTGTCTCCCACCAGGCCCCCAATAAAACACCCCACTGGTACAGCTGTAGGGTTAGATCCTTAGCCAAGTGTCCAAGCCAAGTCCTCCAGCATCCTCTCTGTGAAACCAGTGCTTCATGTCCCTGTCCGAAGTAGCTGACACACGCACTCTTTGATAGACAAAGTCAAATAGCACTTACTAATAGCACAGGGTGTACCATGTGTCTTAGCATGACTAACCTTTCTTTTTGGTTAATTCTAGCCTGTCTGTGTGGCTATCAACTTAGAACTTTTGTTCTTATTAGGAAGCAAAAACCTGAATATTTGAAGATGAACATAGTTTTGTATGTTATTAAGTTTTGGGGGATAGGGGAGTTTGTTCTGTTTGATGGCTTTCAAACAACAAAAAGTTATGTACGATGTGGCAGAGGCTCAAATGAATATGACAAGAAACAACTCTATAAAATACCAACCTGCCAAACAGTATATGCATGTAACATAAAAGTTAGAACTAGACATTTAACAAAATAACAGTTATAAATAAAAGGTGGTAATAATATCTATAAAAGAAAATGATGCTTTCTGTAATGTCTTTCAATCTGAACGGTCTTACAGATAAATAAAAAAGAAAGAGTAGTGAACTATATTAAAAATGTAGGGTGCAAATAGTTATGCTACGGGAGCTGAGAAGAACTGAACATGTGAATTTCAGAAAGAAAGTTTTTCAGGATGGTTATTCAGTGGAATATCTGGGGCAAAGGAAAAGAGAAGTACTTATATTAATTGCAAGAGGAGCTCCAATAGTGAGACAAGAGGGAAAAAAGATAATAATGGAAGATATATAGTACTAAATGGCTATTGGCAAGGGAGGAGGATTACACTGGCATGCATTTACATTTCACCTAAAACTTCATTTCATTCATTTACATTTCACCTAAAACTGCTATAATGGATCTTAAGAAAATTCTAGGAGAAATAATCAGCCTTCAGCAAGGAATTTACTTATAGGTGGAGACTGGAATTTGGTTTGCAACAGTCAAGATGTGTCAGGGGGCCTAGAAGGGAAGGAGAATAGATTTTTGAAGAAATGCATGAAAATGGCATGGAAGATGTGCATTCAGTACTAGGGAGTGGGATAAAATTAAAGTGGAGTTTGAAAGCTAAGGTGGAAATAAAGGAAAGGGAGATATGGTTAAGAAGTAACAAGAATTATTTAGAGGGACTGACAAATGTTAAAGTATTGCAAAATAGGGGGAATCTCTCAGAACAAGAAAAGGAGCAACTGCAGAATGCAATACAGACAATAAGGGATTACCTCAATATGCAGGAGTTTAGAAAGACTACTGTTAAGCAACTGTTTTTTGATAATAATTCTAGAGCTAAACTTTTAGCACAATGATTCAGGCAACAGAAAGTGGAAAGGGCTAGCACCAAGCTTAGGAAGCCTATAACAAGGAAGATAACAAGAGATCCTGTGGAAGTATTAGAAATATTTCAGAAAGTTTATAAAAGGTTGCATAAAGCAGAGAAATATGGAACTCGAGAAAAGGTTAAAATGGAAATCTTTATGGAAAAATTAAATATGTCAAGGTTAGAGGTAGATGAGGCTCAATTACTAACAGTTAGGATAGGAAGAGATGAGATAACAATGGATAAGCATAACCAATTTGCAGGAAAGTCCTCAGGAATAGATGGCATTTCTGTGGAAGTTTGGAACCTAGGAGGGAAAAATGATAAAGATCTGGAAGATTTTAACAGTATTTTAAGAGGAGGAGAAATACCAGCATCCTGGAAGACATCTGTGGTAAAGGTAATACATAAAGAGGGTAAAAGTCCATTGGATCCAGCTTCATACATGCCTATTTCAATACTAAACCATGATTATAAAGTGTGTATGTCTATAATGACTAAAAGAATGGCAAAAGTGATACCAAAATTGATAGATGCGGATCAGTGTAGTTTTATGGAGGGGAGGCAAACATCTGACAATATTTAACAGAATACTGATGATCCAGAGGGAAGCAAAGTGTAATAAAATGCCAATGTTATTGGTGGGTCTTGATGAGTAGACTGGGACTTCATGAGCAGGGCAATGGAAGTATTTGCTTTCCCTGATACAATTAATTATAAGTTCGATTAGGAATATATATGAGGGATTGAGGGCAAAAATTAAAGTGGGTGTGGTCCTCTCTGATAACATATGCTTGAGTAGAGGAACCAGCAGGGTCGTTTGCTTTCCCCTTTGTTGTTGCATTATATTTAGAACCATTGGCAAAGAAAATACGGGATTCAGAAATTCAAGGATATAATTGGTATGGTAGTTAGGAAAAGCTGGCTCTATTTGCAAATGATATTATTTTATACATGACAAAACCAGAAAGGGACATTACAGTGTGCTGTAGAATATTTTAAGACAGTTTCAAATCTTCTCAGGATACAAAATTAATGAAGCTAAAATAAAGGCAATAGTGGTAAATTATGTACACACGTGAATTGGTTCAGCAATATTCATATTTATGAGGAGATGATAAAATGAAGCATTTAGGAGTATGGACTAGAAATGACTCTGCTGTGGCAGCCATACCTCTCAACTGTCCAGATTTTCATCTCATATTTTTGGTCTATATCTCATAAAATGTGTACTTTTCTGGCAAATCACTGAGAAATGAAGTCACTAAATAATGACATACATTTATAAGAGCCAATATTTAATGTCTGCCCCTATTTTTGGACCTTTGTCCCCCCATTATTTTAGGCTTTGTCCAGATTTCTTGCACTAAGAAGTTGACAGTTATGGTGGCAGCTAAGGATATGTGAGAATAGACTAAACAGAAGATAATACAAAAATTGAGAAACTGGAAGTTTTGGTACATGGATATGGATACAAAGATACAAGTAATTTTAGTCCCTTTAGTCTTATACACAGGTCAGGCATATTTTTATCAACCAGAGGAGAAGCTCCGGATAGCAATTAAACAAGAGTTGAAGAATTTTATCTGAGAAGGAAAGACAGCAAGGGGGATAAGCTGATTCTTCCAATCGAAGATGGCAGACTAGGATCACCCAATTTGAGGGGGCATTTTAGGGCAACACAGCTAAGGCTCTTATACATAGTACAAGCAGAAAACTATAATTCAAAGTCAAAAGGAATGATGATGATGAGGATACATGGGGTTGCTCAAGAAATAAGGAGAGATTGGGATTTTGGATGCACACTGGAGACCAACAAAAAACATATAGAGTATTATATTCATAAAATAGCAGTGAGTATTCTAAGAACTAAACCAACGTGAGAATGGAGAAAAGAGATTCTGCTGATAGGGATGACTGTGATTAGGGATACAGATAATAGGCAAGAGGGAGCTGGAATTTATTGGAGTAAACTGGCAAAGGAACCACGGTATTGATAGGAAATAACTAGAAAGGCAAAGGTAATAGAATGGGAAGAGGCCAAGAATTTATTTGGACTGCAGTTTAGAGATTGCCTTCCCTATCAAGGACTGATATCAGAGTATAGGGAAACAGAAAGAAATAGGGGGCTGTTAAATGAAAGACCGGCACTGGTAGAGTTTTTAATAGAATCTAGAACAGAAGCTGCCATTAAAGAATGAATAATTAGTAGAGCATATAAAATATTGCATGATAACTATAAGAATCAGTCAGAGGAGCTTAGAAAGGACTGAGAAGAGAGACAGGATAAGCAATTCACAAAGAGATAATGAGGGGATATATGTGTATCTCCCAAATATGCAACAAAGTCTAGAAGAATTAGGATATTTGCCTTGAAGTGTTTACATAGGTATTTATATACCCCAAGTACACTCCAAATAATTTTCCTTAAGTGGATAGCAAATGTTGGAGGTGTGACAGGCAGGAAAGCAGTGGCTGTGAACATATTTGTGGGATTGTAGTGAGCTGGCAGACTTTACGGATTCCCCGTGGACCACTGTGCTGGAGATTCTGGGTGAGCAGATTAGATTGACTGGGGAGATGATTTTTGAGCCATGATACAGAATCAGAATTGCCCAGACATAGTAAAGCTTTGCTGAGTCTAATTACAGTGGCTACCAAAAAAAAACAATTGCTAGAAAATGGAAATCAAAGTCTAGACCAACTTTATTAGAAGTAGTGAATATAGTAACAGAGAAAAAACAACAGGAATTGGGATCTTTAGAAAAGGGAAGGGGCAAACTACATAGGAAAAAATGGAAATTGCTGGAACAATATATGCAGAGAAGGAATGAGGTTTAAGAGGCAGGATTTGGATGAGCCATATGATGCTTAACTGACAATGACTGGACAGATTATAAGTGATGTCTAATGTTTGCAACTACAGTTGTTTCAATGCTGTCTGGGATGTATAATGTTTCCAACTAAAGTGGTGCCCATATTGTTTGTTTTTCATTTATATAAATGTAAGAATGCCTATATCATACTTGATAATTTAATAAAAATGTTTATTGAAAAAAAAACTTAAATATGTTTTAAAAAGGTCCAGCCACAATAAAAAGTTTAAATATATTTAATAATAAATAAAATAACATGAAAATACTAAATACTTATTTACAGTAAACACTAGACTTTCAGTCACAGAGAATATTAAAAATAACACAGATGGAAAGTTTCACACAGTTATAGAAAAACAGTATGCTCCTGAGACTTCAGTCTCCTCTAATACTAAAACATTATTTCTGTACAGAATGACATCCCCTACATCTGGTCATCTGACTCTGTTTCCCATACTATTCCCATCTCTAGAAGCTACCAGTGTTCAGCACCTATGTGCTACAATACACACAGATAGAGATTTGCTCATATGTGGTGCAGCTGCTGGAAGTCACAAAACTATAAAACCATTTCATTCGTCCTACAGGAGCTACCAACTGTTCTCTAGCACAGACATTATGCCTCTGGCTTCATTTAAAACTATGAGATAACATCTTATTTATTATTTTTTATTTATTTATTTATTTATTTATTTAAATTTGTTGACCGGGAGTGTCTGACTGGACGTGGGTCCATTTTCAGCGGAGGCCCGGGGAGAAAAGCTCCACAGTAAAATAAACAGACAGTAGTTATATTGGATTACATAGCGATTAACAATTTAATATAGAAATCACTTACAACATATTTACAGATGAAGAACTTTATGATCTTTATGGCATAACCCATGAAGTCATTTAATTTCAAGAATATTTTGCAAATTCAGGTGAATTAAGATTAACCTCTTCACTTCCAGTATATGCTGTTACAATGTATACATTTAATTCAGTTACAATAATGCATGTATATTTCTTTCACTTCCAGCAGGGCACACTGTTGATAGATTTTTAACACAAGCAAATCTCACAAATACATTTTCAGCACAAGCATCTCTACAAATCCGTTTGATATACAAATGACATATAATTATTTACAAAATTCCAGCTAACTGTGCTGGCATAAGTTATACATCCACTGCCTTATTTCTCCTGGCATGGCTGGCAGTACCTCCTATCATCATACCACCATTAGTTTTTCTGACAAGTAGTATCACTGTATTTATATTTGTTGCAAGTATGTACAATACACACATGTGCATATATATATATATATATATACATATATATATATATATATATATATTTATTTATTTATTTATTTTTATTTATTTTTATTTTACATTTGTTGATCGGGATAGTCCGACTGGATGCATGTCCATTTTCAGCGGAGGCCCAGCGAGAAAATCTCCAAAGGTAAGCAGATTCAGCATTACATAATACCAGCATTACATATTACAAACAGACTATTTACAGAGATTACATAAGTAAGCAAGTTAAACAAGTTCCACAGGTTACAATTAATCCTGAGAGCAAGTCAGAATTAAATTAAATTACAGAGTAAACTGGTTAACAGATTTTTACACATTCTAGAGAGAGTAAGCCCAGGCTTGATACATTGACATAGCTAGTTAAGTGATAAATGTTGTTTGAGTCTAGTTTTAAATTGACCTAAGGTGGAAAGTAAGGTAATATCAGCTGGAAGAAAGTTCCAGGATCTACTTACAGAGTTTGCAAAGAGAGAATCACCGGCTGTGTTATTAATTTTGCTAGTCTGAATTAGTAGTTTGTTAGAGGATCGAAGCGGTCTAGGATTGTTATAGGGGGTGATAATATTTTTAAGTGCAGGAGCATTGTCCGGATTATAGAGGATTTTATAGGCCATAATCAGTTGGTTATACTGGATTAGGCTGGGTAGTTCAAGCCACCCAAGCTGATTTAGATTGATACAATGATGTGTCCTAAAAGGCAGCCCAGTGGCAAACCTGGCAATGTGGTTGCAGCAAATTGAGAGTTTGTTAAGGACAGTCTTGTTTAAATTTGAGAGTAAAGGGGATGTATACAGAAGGGTTGAAAGAAGGTGAGAGCGAGCTATGGCAATTTTAGCTGGAGGGGTTAGGAAGGCTTTTATTCTGTAAAGTGACCCTAGTTTTTTATTGATGGTTTTGATAATTTGGTTAACATGTAGGTCACATTTTAGATTATTGCCTATGGTGACACCTAATAGTTTTGTAGAGGGGTCAGGGGAGATTATTGTGCCATCATTTGATTTTATGGTAAAGGTGAAAGCGGGCAAAGTCATGGAGAGGATCATAATGAACCACAAAATAATAACATAGGAACTTGGAGACTTTGGATCTTGGATCACCCCCAGTTTGGCTTCAGATCAGATCCTGCCTCTTACCTCTTAGAGACTTTGAGACAGTCAGAGACAATGCCAATGCAGAGGCAGGCAGTCCATACAGCCTACCTCGACCTGTGGCAAGGCCTTCCGACACAATACCACTCCAATCTCATCAAAAACTCATCAGCTTGAATGTAAATGGGTTGACACAAGATGGCGGGTTGCAAAAACTGGCTCGACAAGACTGGAGCAGGGTCCAGTTGCTGGCCTGATGTCGAACTCAAAAAGTATGCACAGTGGTGTCCCAACAGGAGGTTGGGTCTGGGCTCTATCTGCATCTACTTCTGAGAACAAAGCAAACACAGGAGGGTTATGGCTGACAAAGTTTGCCACCAATTACAAAGCCATACGCCATAGTCAAAAACACACAGAACACACCAGATATCCAGATCACAGCGGATAATAACGATAACTGGTGCCAAGGCCGCTGGCTGAAAAAAAGCAGCCAAATGATATTAAGCGCCAAAAATGAAAAACAATACCTTACCCCCTAAGCTACATATATAGCTGACATCCACTGAAGCTCCAGAAAAAGTCATCAGGATCATAGATCTACCCAAGTTGACAGTACTCTTTGGATTTGACACTCATGTTGCTAAAGTAGTTAGGAAAGGCCTTCTATCGCCCCCCACTTGATCATGGAGGGATTCACATCAAGGGATCAAGGGGACATCACCTCTAGACCCATTCACTCATTGATTCTATGATTGATTACAATGCTGAGTTCGGAATGTATCTGAGCCAGGCTCACCCCCCTTTGTTCCTCACCAAAAGGCTAAAGGTGAAATAAAAATATAAAAATATGCTGAAAGCTGCCCGACTGAAGCTCTCAGAATTCATTCAGCTTTATGCAACTGCTCCACCGCTACTGTGCCTTTTGACATAGCAAGACATGTATAAGGCCATGTCAAAAGACGATTTCACCTCAAAAAATCTAGATCCCTCAAGAACATCAAAGGTAGGGAGACTTAAACGAGACTTGACATTATAAGAAGAAGCGCTGGAGGGACACAATGCAATCACCCAGAGACTCTTGTTGCTGTGGATCAAAAATATGGTATGTGGGCAAGAGCACCTGGGATGCCTTGTTCAAGAGGAATCTTGACCAATGGATGGGAGATGTAGATAATACCCAGAGGGATACCCAGTGTCATTGCTTCCACAGAGCTATAGACCTACGTGTTGGTGAAAATAACAGCATTTTAGTTTTTTTGGGATTTAGGATCGGATGATGTTCAGAAAGCCAGTTTTCTATTGTATTAAAGTTGGTCTGGGTAGGTGACCATAACTCTACTGGAGATGTGGCTGAGCAAATCAGAGTAGAGTCATCAGCATATTGGATACAGCTGACTTTTGGAATAACAGTATAAGGGTCGTTAATGAAGATGGAGAACAGCAAGGGCCCTAGTATAGAGCCTTGTGGTACTCCAAGGGTGTTAGGTAGAAGGTTAGAGAGTTTGTTCTGCCAGAGGACAGCCTGCTGTTGACCATTCAGGTAGGATTGAAACCATTGAAGGGCTCCAGTATCTAGACAGAATGTTTGCAGGGTGTGGATTAAAAGTTGGTGATCAACCATATCGAATGCCTTGGAAAGATCCAAGAAGAGGACTGAGGATATATAATTATTGTTGCGATTATGGTTTATGGTGTTGGTAAAGGCTAGGAGGGCTGAAGTAGTGCTGTGATGAGGACGGAAGCCATGCTGAGTGTCTGCCATAAGGTGATTCTGGATTAGGTGGTGCATGAGTTGTCTATGAATACATTTTTCCATAATCTTTTCAAGTGGAGAGAGTATAGCTATTGGCATATAATTGGAGAATTCAGTAGAGCTGCCTCCTTTGTGAAGTGGGATTACATAGGATATTTTCCAGATGGTGGGAATTTTAGCTTCTACTATGCTGCGATTGATTAGTATTAAGATGGGGTAAGCAATAGCATCAGCTGATTTTTGTAGGTACTCGGCAGGGAGTTGATCAGCAGAAAGTGTAGTAGGTTTTAATTTTTTTATCAAGGTACGAATAAGTGAAGTGGTGACTGGTTGAAAGCTGAACGCGAGTAGGTTTCTAGGGGTGCTACTTTTAGGACCAAGGGAGCTAGGAGGTAGTTGGCTAGCTAGGGCTTGAATTGTCTCAGTAAATAATTGGTTAAAACTATCAGAAACATCTTCAGGGGTTTTATCAATAGTAGCAGCAGGGATTGGGGTTGATGTTTGTCCAGGATGTAGTAGATTATTTAAACCTGCCCAAAACTTCTGAGGGTTATTTTGATTTACTGTCTGTAATTTACAGTAGTATTGTTTTTTGTCTTGTAAAACTGATTTTTTGGTTTCGTTCCTGGATTGCCTGTATTTAATGTGATCTTGAGGGTCTTTAGAAGAATGCCATAAAGCCCATGCTTTGTTTCTAAGGGTAATTTTGAGTTTAGACTCTTTAGAAAGCCATGGCACAGTTTTTGCCTTGGTTCTCTTTGAACAAACAGGTGCATGCAAATCAAGGATCTCAAGTAATTTGTTGTTAAAGTATGCTACTGCTTCCTCTAAGGGGAGGTGTTTTAGAATAGACCAATTACATGAGTTTAGTTCTTGTTGGAATTTGGCAGGGTCAAAGTTTTTATTGTTTCTAAGCTTTCTGAGTAAGGGTTGTAGGGAATTAATGGTTTTGTGCTTAATTACATATGTGAGAAGGTGATCACTTAGGCCATCAAGGAGGGTACCAGAGGTGTACAGAT
This sequence comes from Protopterus annectens, assembly GCF_019279795.1. Taxonomy (NCBI): domain Eukaryota; kingdom Metazoa; phylum Chordata; order Ceratodontiformes; family Protopteridae; genus Protopterus; species Protopterus annectens. Next base: position 1,418,495,354 of record NC_056741.1, read on the forward strand.
GGGGGTGACTATTTATGAGTACCCAGTCAAGTATACTTTCTTTTTGGTTGGGTTTACCTATCCTGGTAGGGGTGGATATAATTTGTGTAAATGCATGCAGGTTAATATGGGTGGTTGGGGCTTCTGAGAAACAGGTGCCCCAGTCTATGCTAAAGGCTCCAAGTAGTAGGGTTTCTTGGGGGTAGTAACATGATAGCCAGTGCAGGATATCTTCAAATGTAGATATATTGTTACCTGGGGGAATGTACATACATATGATATTAATGCATTTATTTTTATTAAGTTGCAATTTGGTGGCAAGAATCTCTGAGTTATTAATCTGAGGTGGTTGTATTACATCTGTGGTGATATTCAACTCAGATTTATAGAGTACAGCTACCTCACCGCCCTTCCTCGAAGCACGATCCAGCCTGTGTATGTTGTACCCAGGTGGTAACACTTCATTGTCTTTAGTGTTAGGTTTTAACCAGGTTTCAGATAAACAGAGAATCTCAGGGGAGTGGATATCCAGAAGTGCATGCAATTCATGTACCTTGTTATTAATGCTTCTAATATTGAGATGACAGACTAGGAGAGAGTTAGTTGGCCTATTAATTGTAGGTTTGTAGCTTAGATTACAAGTAGAGGGGGTATGTGTATCTGAAGTGAGTGGGCCAGGGTTGGGGTGAATATCACCACCAAGTATTAGGTTGAGTCTATACTTGGTGATGAACTTCAGAAATTTGTTTATTAGTTTGTGGTAGTGTTTGGATCTAGAGCTAATGTGCCTGGGGTTGAGATGTTGATAGACTGAACAAGATGTTGGATAGGATCTGGTACTATAAGTATGGTTGAAGGTAGAAGGATTTACAGCTGGGGTGATAGTATGGCTTTTGGGACCTGAAATCCCGTGAGAAACTGGTTTTCATACAAGGTAAGAGGTATGGTGTGAACAAGAGGGGTAGTAAAGAGGAGTATATCATCTGTGATTCAGCTAGTGAGTTAAGGAACTGTTTTACCTGGTGATGCAACACCAGAAGATAGAGTGGTGCGGTAAAGGTACTGGAAGGGGGATGGGAGAATGCCAGATGAAAGCTAATAGGTGCTATTAAAATGTAGGTAGTAGAATGGGGGTGGGTGGAATTATCGCAGATGAAAGCAGATAGGATCTAGAAAGTGGGGGAGTGGCTATAGTACTATAAATTTAGAGGTACTGAGGGCGGGAGGAAATTGGGGGCAGGGAGGGGAGCGAAGAGAGCCTGAGCATAGCGGGGCTATTGCAGTTTACAAGGTTTCCTAAGGTGTCCTAAAACTATAAGGTAAGTATTATAGCTCTTAATGTAAGAGTCAATTTACTTCATTTACAGGGGAAGGAGGCAACCACTCAAGTAGAAAAAAGAGCCCTATGGCTGACCAATATGGTGACCTGCTTAATTACACAGCACTGTAAGTGAAAGCTTAACAAATGCTTTTTGTGTGTGCAACCAACTCTGTTTAAATGCTGAGAGAAACTGATTGCAGTTTTATATATATATATATATATATATATATATATATATATATATATATATATATATATATATATATAAAATGCCCAAATACTCAAAACACAGAAAATTGAGCTGAAATGCTCAAAATGTATAAGATCAAAAAACAAAACAACATGATGGGCATCTGCTTTTCAGGTGGCAGTTCCCCCCTGCACTTCCCACATTCCCTGCTACATATATATTCAACTCTGAGGTTGCACAACAGTGGGGAAAAGAAAAGACCAATTTTCCCAATCTCAACTTTGCCACAGTTCTGTACAGTCTAGGTCCTTGCCAGTTTAATTATTTTCAAGCATTTTGGCTCAGTCTTCTGTGTTTTGGATATGTGGTTATTTGAGCTTCTGAAAGAGAGCCATATATATATATGTGTGTGTGTATATATATATATATATATATATACATATACATGTATATGTGTGTGTGTATATATATATATATATATATATATATATATATATATATATATATATATATATATGCATATATATATATATATGTGTGTGTGTATATATATATATATATATATATACATATACATGTATATGTGTGTGTTGTTGTTGTTGTGCCTTTCGGCTTAGGGGTTGTTGTTGTGTCTTTCGGTTAGGGGTCGCCACAGAGGAACTCCGGTCCACTAATGATCGGTAGTTGATTTTTACGTGCCGAGTTACCAGCCCTGACGCACAACCTTCAACAAAGGTATGACCATTCACACATGTCTCCACGCAGAAGACGCTCTAGCTGAGAATCGAACTGGACAGCGTCTTACTGTGAGGCGACAACGCTACCGCAGCATGTGTGTGTGTGTGTGTGTATGTGTGTGTGTGTGTGTGTGTGTGTGTGTGTGTGTGTGTGTGTGTGTGTGTGTGTGTGTGTGCCAGCAGTATATGGATCTCCATAAATATTATCCATTATCTCTAAGGTGAGGGGAATGGGCCTTGTTATAATCTTTCAAAATTATGCACAAAAGAAAGAGACCAAGTCTCATGATCCATTCCAAGGGTATTTATTAGCGCTTTTGTCACATAAATAGAGACTTCTTCAGATAAACACTACAGAAACAGAAACAAATGCACTTTACCCAACAGTCTTAGCCACCCCTTTACATTGTTTGAAAAGTTTGTGTTCAAAAGTTATGAAATTATTGTCCAGTACTAACTCCATAGGCGTTCTAATAGTTAATATTCTGTCATGGCTTAACTGTGTATATTGACATAAATAGGAGTAGAACCATTCAATATCACTATCATGTAGTATGACAAAGTACAAGTCTCTAATATCAGTCGTAACAAATAGTAAATCTTCCACGTATAAATCATTATTAATTCTCCCAAAAAAATCCCATGAATCCTTGAGCACCCAGCTATGGTCTTTTAATATTTCTTTAAGATGTTGATCTATAAATGTTGCTATTAAATAGGTTTTTGAGACTCTGGCATCCACTATAGGTCTTAAAGGGGGGGGGGGTCCCCTAAGTTCTTATGTATCTTGGGGACTCCAAAAATAGTGAGGTTCTAGGATGTTTTACCACTAAATAGTTGTATTCATCTACAGTAATTTGGCCATTAAGTACTAGCTCTTCCAGTGTTAAATCCACTTTTTGATAGGCAATATTCATCTCATTTAGACTTATTTCTGTATAGGTGTCTGTAAAAAGCACGGTAAGTATTTTGTTAGTATAATCATTAATATTCATAATAACAAGGCTTCCACCTTTATCCGGCTTTCTCACCCTTAATTCTTTATTATTACAAATATTAACATATTTTGCTCATCTTTAGTTAAATTAGACATGTTGCCACTTCTATAATTTTTCTTTGATAACATTTTTCAGATGTCATGTTCACATAGTTTCTCAAAAATCTATATAACCGGGAGTAGTATAGGGTTAAATGTACTTGTCTTTTTACATATCTTATTATTTTCCACTTCCCCCAGTGGAGTCTTTAAAAAATAAACTTTCTTGTAAACCATTTTAAATTTATAAGTGCCTCATCAATCATTGGATTTCTAGCAGGCACATAGGACAAACCTTTTTCAAATAAATCTGCAAATGCATTTTCAAGCTCCACATCACTATAATTATAAATGTTAAAGTCCCCACCATTATTTGTAAGGACCACATATGTAGAGGTATCAACTCTTTCTACTGGTAGTGGTTGTTGGTATTGTAATTGTGGTTGTAATTCTTGCCTTGTCACCTCCCCCTCCCTCTCCCTCTGTATATCACTTGATATGTGTACTGATCATAGTACGTTTCTCCTCACTGGTTCCTCAGCCTCTCGGACCTCCTCAGAGGGGGATATTCTAAAGGGTCTTCCCCGTCGTTTACTCTTTCCTGTGTACTACCTTTATCAAAATTCACTTGAGATGGTTCCACTGTGTGTGCCCTTTTTTGTCCCGGGGGGGTGGGGTGAGGGGTATGTTTTACTTGATTCATAGTCTTTTTTATCACGGTTTAATTTTTTATTTTTCTTGTTTTTAAGTTCCTTAATGCTGTCATCAATTTTACAAAAAAATGTTAAAGTAATCTTGTTTTTTCACTTCAAATAGCAAGTCAGACTGAATACTGTGATCTAATCTACGAATGGATTCAAGTAAACCATGCATTTGTCTACTATTGTCTTTTATCAAACACTCTATGTAAAGCAGAGTCTCTTACCAACCCTGTTGGATATCTCCACATTCTCAGTCCTTTGGGAATCTGCTCAGTCCTGACACATTCCTTCAAATAGCTATTTTCTAATTGTAACACAAAAAGAGAGAAAACAACCGCAAAGAGAGGGAAAACGTGTCCAAAAATTTAATGTAAATCCACACGACACATTGTCGTGTGGATTTACATTAAATTTTTGGACACGCTCTTCTTGTTTCTTTTTGTGTTACTTGGTGTTTGTGGAGAGACTTTGCTTTTGCTTTTATTTTCTAATTGTAATTTCCAGTAACAGAATAACAAATTCTCGAGTTGTAAAAGTTGTTCATTAACAGTTCTCCCCCCATTAACCGATATTGCCAGCTCTCTCTGCCATTCTGTCTCTCCCTCAAACCACGATTCAAACGAATTGCTGCCATTGTAGTTTTATGTGAAGAAGTCTCTATTTATGTGACGAAAGAGCTAATAAATACCCTTGGAGCGGATCGTGAGACTTGGTCTCTTTCTTTTGTGCATAATTCTTAGTTGGTGAGCTGTGGTTCTTCATTACCAATCTTTCAAAATTGTGTACATATTTACAGTATTCTTTTACAACAAGTTTCTTTATTAACGTTTTGTCTAGATTTCATGTACTCTTACTCTATTCAGCTTTTTCTTTATCACTGGTATACATTGCTGAACATTATGACAGTTACAAAAAATAAGTTAACCGTTTTAAATAATGAATTAATTTGCTGACTTCAGAGAAAAGAGAAAGACTGTGATTTAGTTTAGAAGTCAGATGTGTATAGATTATTAAAAACAAAGGACGATAATATTGTAAAATATCAAACATAGTAAAGAGCTTTAGAATGAAAACTGCACTTTTCATCAGTTAGTTTCATATATTCTCATATATGATGTTTCAGATGACTTTTGTCAAGCTAAAGTTTTGTTGACTGGTGCAGCATATAATCAATTTGCATCCCAAATGCAGCATGCAAAGGTCAGATTTAACCAGTAACAGTTCAACACATCAGTAAAGAACAGAAGACAGAAACATTAACACTTTTGCACCTAGACATGGAGGGTGCAGTGAGTAAAGCTCTGACTGCAGCCCATATGAGCCATGTTCACCTAGAGGCATAAGCACTGCGGAACCAGAGGAAGGACAGGTGTAAGAAATCTCACCCACCCTGAGGGGAGGGGAGGTAGAAAACATAACTCACTGCATTGACAACACCTGCAGAAATCCAGGTATATCACTGCTACATGAGCAGCCTAGTGTGCCTGCACTACAAGAGCTGAGCCAATTGGTCAGGTAGTTGTACATGTGCAGAAGCACACATGCACCTCCTGAGGCAACTATAGCGGAGTTTGCAAGGCAGTCAGTAAGGTAAAGTTAGGGAAGCCTGCAGGATCTGCAGAAAGGCTGCTCCCTAACACATGACTCTCACCTTAACTGGGGAGCACATGAGCTGGAAGGCTCTTACCCTAAAAGAGAATAACAAATAGGTCAACTGGGTGTAGGAAGGGTGACCACTAGTCCTGTGAGCAATAAATAATATAATATAATATAATATAATATAATATAATATAATATAATATAATATAATATAATATAATACAATATAAAGTTTCCACTTGCAGTATAATGACCTAAATTACTGTCTGTCAAATTGTCAGACTTGTTTTTGTAAGAGGCAGATAGTTCAGCAAACACTTCTAATTCCTTTGCAGATTGTCAGGTATTGTGGTGTATTAATGCAGAATAGATACAATAATATTTATATGGTTTACATACATTCCAGCATTCAAACCAATCACTGACTGACTTTGGCTGGTCTATGATTGGGAGATCATCCTCTCTTCCATGCTAATACAGCATTTTATTTTCTGATGCTCCCATGCATGATGAGAGAGTGCATCCTATGGTGGCACATACAGTAACATCATACTCTGTATAAGGTCAGTAAATCAAGCCCCTGAGTCTCCTATTAAGCCCCCACCCATTGGGTGAACTCACTTCCTTGCAAAATAAATAATATGAAGATTTTACATTTAAGATTGTTTAAAAGTAACACAAATATACACCTACACATGATTTACAGGGAACTCCAAAAGCTAAGACTGAATGTAGGGGCTGTCTGTATGTAAGGAGATGGCAAGAAAGTGTTTATGACTCACCAAGAAAGGTTTACTCATAGATAACCAATATGGTAATAATATATCTCTTATTTCTAACATTGAGAACCCTCCTTTTTGGCTTCATGATTGTTCTTAATTCCATGAAGTAAATTCACCAGGCCAGAAGTAGACTGAGGTAAGTAAAAAGGCCAAAGATTCAGGTGACTGATTTCTTAAGTACTGAAGTATCAAAGAAGACATGGCTCTCAGGGTCACAGTCTAGGCAACAATGACTGTTGGAGTTATGAACCAAACGCCAAGTGGTCGTAGTACAGATGTCTGCAATAGAGACATTCTAGAAGCAAACACTGGAATTTGCTGGCCCACACATCTAGTTAAGCGGTCTTTAAATGCAATACTTTCCAACAAGGAAGGAACAAACTACAGATAAAAATAAGCTAATAAGCTCATTGCAGACCACTTAAAATAGGGGTTTACTTGGTGACTACCAGCCTTTTCTTCCCCAGAATGGAGATAGATTCATGACTAGCAAATGTGCCGTAAACCATCTCAGAACATGAAACAGCTTCCACAAATGTGACAGCAAAGTCAACCTTGGGACAAGGAGATTTCTTTACTCCCAAAATGTAAACAGGAACTATTATAGCCACAATATGTGACTAAACAGGAGAGAGCTCAACAGCTCTGATAAATTCAGTGTTAACTTTAGCTGACTAAGATAACTCTAGGCTTCCTAGGATACAAACATTTCTTCTTATATTTACACACCTGCTTCATGTAACTTCTCAACTCTAATATATATATATATATATATATATATGTATATATATATATATATATATATATATATATATATATATATATATATATATATATATATATATATATATATATATATATATATATATATATATATATATCCAAGTTATGAAGGGCAAAGAAAACAGGGAGACAACTGCACTGATTCCTGGACAGTTCAGAAACCCCTTTAAGATGGAAATGTGTGTATGCCCTAAAAGACTTTCACTATGAAAGACCAGATATGGTTCCTTTCAGATAATGAACTGCAGATGTAAAATCTGGCAAACAGTAATGATGGCTTCTAGGAAGTTTTAAGCTTCAATGGTACTGAATTTGTCAGTTCAAATGGGAAACAGACAAGCATGTCAATTACAAAGTTTTAATTTCACAGAAGGGAGAGCTCTTCAATGGAGAGATCTCCTTTAGGAAACTGCATGACCAGCCAGTGCTAGGCCACAGTCTTGTAATCTACAAGGTCCCAATGAATAAACATAGCTGACAAATGTATTATACCCATGAAATAACCAGAGCCTAAATTATACAAGTGCCTGAGATAGGTCATGAAGAGGCCAAATGGGGAAGTATATGCTACTGTTTAATCTAACGTGAGAACCATTTCCACTTGGCAGAGTACTTCTAGAAAGAAGAGTGTTTTTTCCACCCTGTGCCACATCAACCAGAAAATCAGGCAGAATCAGAAAGTCTGCTATAATAATTGAACCTCACTGTGGAGCAGGTTGTCACTGAAGCCATGTGGAACTTTCTTGTCTATTACTGGCAATGTTTTCTGTATTACAGACACCTGTGAGATTGAAATCATAACTTTCCCAACCACCAGGTATTTCATAGTTCTGGTCTTTCTTGACAGAATAGTGGGAAAGCTTACAGGATTCAGCTTTGTCAAAGAAAAAGAGCACTCTCAACATGAGCTCTCCTTTCCTTACTGCACTAGGCAAAAGGGAGGACCACATTCTCCTACTAAATCAATTGTAAATGCCCCAATTCCAGAAGTTCATAGGCATGGCTTTTAAATCTGTAGCTCCAGAATAGGACTGGAGGAACAGCACAATGAGTCTACCAACACAGTCACTCACTGGGATGTGAAGTGCTTCTGTCTATGGTCATTATCACACAATTACCTCCCTGCAGCGGGGGTATGACCACATGCCCATTATTTGTGGATATATACCATGCAACAGACTGATTGACTGTTAGAGTGAATAAGGAGTAGCAATTTTCCCTCCAATTTCTTTAAGGCTGAAGGTGTTTTCCCAACATGAAGTCATTGACATGTGCCACCCTTCAGAAAAGATCACTTCCCTTTTACTATGGAGAAAATGAGGTGAGCTCTCCACTGCAACAGTTAGGCATTTATCTTCAGCATTGCACAGTGTGCTTGGCTGCAAGAATGGTGACCCACTTGGAGACAGCTAGGATAGTCTATTATTCCAGGGTCATGTGACATGGGTCTGACACCAGAAGGTCTGTTAGTGCATGATGGCAACCACTGGCACCTCAAAGGTCATTGCAACACCTGCTTTCTTAGGTGTGCAAATGGTACAATGAGGTTTACTATGGCCATCAAAATCAAAAGGTCAGGAGAGTATAAGCTTGAACCTCCTGCTGAATCCTCACACAGGATGCCAAATTCATTACTTCTTCTGCCATCTCTGTGGGGAAGGAAATACCTACCCATGAGAGTGTCTGACTAAACAGCATTAAGGGCACTCCTCAGAGTGGACTCAAGAAAGGCTTCTTCCAGTTTAATGTTCCCCCAGAAAACAATATCTGGGAGATATATGAACACCTTCTAAAAGTGAATAGTTTTTTTTTCATCTTTTATAAAATAATTCTGCAGAAAATGTGCTTATTCAAGTAACACTTATGCTGCATACACAGTGATTTGGTATATAAAATAAATGGTTAAAGGTAATCATTACAAGTGGATGTTCACAAAACAGTGCTGGAATTTCTTTTGTGTTCTTTTCCTGTTGTGCCTTCCAATCATCAAGGCTCCTGCTACAGTGAGGACAAGAGCTGGCCAGAGAAGACCATCGTACAGGCAGCCTCAACAGTGGTCTGTGCCCTTGCTGACATCTGGTTAATGACAACATATTCATGTAGGCCTTACCACTTTTTTATTTTTTTGCACTCCTTGCCCCCACTGTCTGTCAACCATCAGTCCCCTGCTGGCAATCAATCCATTAATTCCCTATCAATGGGATGAGGGTTGACCAGAAGAGGCCATCATTTAGATAACCATGGAGGAGATTTGAGGGTTTTCTGCATAACCTTATCTTCCCCATGGATGCGAGGCCTGTGCAGCCACAGTGGGGGATACTAGTCATCCCTGACTTTTGCAAGGGATGTGGCAAGCAAGCAGCCCCAATCCCTCCATTCATAAGTGTGTAGGTTCATAGGTCGCCACTAGGCATGTGGTCAAGGATACCACTGAGGAGCCTAGCCAAGTTTCCTAGTTGTCCCAGAACACTGTTGGGTTTAGTGATTTGTTCAGACTCAGACAGTGGGCAACGAAGGCTGAGGGAATCAAACTGGAAAATCCATGTGGCTGCAAACAACATTCTCCAAATCAGTGTTCAGCTCCAGCATAGGTTCATCTGTACTTACTAGGCTATTCACCTGTAAGGATCTTAAGAAGCCTAGCCTTAGATTTCCATGGTAGTTTTTAGTCCATGGGAAGTAGGTCATTAGCAGCTGACAGCCTTAATCCTATGCAGTAACTGCCAAAACGTCAAGCATGGACAGTGGTTTCCCTTGTCTCCAACAGTGAAATTGCACTGCTTTATTTGTTCCCTGTGTGCCCAATACCCTTTCCATCCCCATGGGAGAAGCAAGTGGGCTATGTCCCTTCACTTTTCTCATTCTCTGGCCGGTTCTTCTAATGCCTGCACTGCCATCAAACCCCAGTCATTTTGGTTGCAGTGAGGGTTAATCCCTCTGCTCCCTGAAACCATTTAGATCTAACCTGTCTCACTGTGTAAGGAATGGATGGCCTGCATCACTAACGGTACCATGATGCCTTCTCCAATACAGCAGCAGAGTCCCATGCACCCATGAGGACACCTACAGCCAGAGTGACTTAGTGGCCAGATTCCTGCCCTAAGACCTTCCCCTCCTCCTCCTCCTCCTGAAACACTGCTCCTCCTCCAAGATTGTGGCATTGGATGGCCCTGGACAGCCCACTTACTCCCAGGAAGCATTAGATCAAAAAATACCAATCGGATTTGGGTTGAGAATCGTTTGATATTAGATTATCTTACTAAGATAAACATTGCATTGACAGCACTACATAAACCTAAAAGGAATACACATTTTAACAGCATGTAGCCCTCCCTTCAAAAAAATATTGAATTTGTAAAATAAATAAAAAAAGTTTATTAAAGTTAGGGGGTTGCTGCACTATTCAATTATGTAGGATAAATATGGTGGAATTCAAAAGATTCTCTTGATTGTGCCTACTTGTGGAAACAGATTCTTAAAGATATGCACTTTTTCAAATGCTATTGTACCTAATTTATGATTTTTCATAATGATTATGTAACCTCTTCAAAACTAGCTGCTTATTTTACAAACTTTAATGCTAAATGTAATGCATAAAACAAAGATGAGTCTATGAACTATATCTTTTGGGATTGTATGTTAACTGCTTTCTTATGAGATAAATTTGAGGAATAGATTAATAAAATATAATGTTTTGTAATCTAAGTCAATATAATTCCTAACAGGCATGTTTGGAAGCTACACTGATTTTGAGCAGAGATCTATAATTCTTTTATCTGTTTTAACAAAATTGTTGCTTTATTACTATTTACGACTGAGTAAAATTTTTATTGAACACTTTATAAATACTGTTAAATATGGGATGGTTTTGAAACTTAAAATGAGTATCAAAACAGAACAGGATCTATTATACACTATTGCAAATAATAAGCTAAAGATATCAGCACAGGCAGAAAAATGTAGAAGATATGCAAACAAATATAAAGGAAAAGTACAAAATAAGCTATTTATTCATGATCCAAAAAAAGTTCTAAGGAGAACTGGGAAACAAAGCGAAAGGAATAGAAACACCAGCAAAAAAAAAAAAAAAGTAGTAGTCACATTTTGGAGAAATATTTATGAAGACGCTGTGGAACATAACAAAGATGATAAATGGATAGAAAAATTAAAAGGAACAGTAAGGAATCCAAATGGAGACATTGTGAAATGAGATGAAGTAATGGCCAGAGAAACTGAAACAGAAGTAAGGAAAGCACCTAACAGGAAAAAATCCGGCCCAGGTCCAGTACCTAAAAGTTGTGGCTAAAAGTATTTACATCCGTACACAAAGATTTCACCCTAAGTAAAAATTGCATATATACGTATCCCAGACATACACCAACCTGGCTAACAATAGAAAAAATGATAATCCCCTTTAAGAGTGATACTGTAAGCCATCCTAAAAACTATACACCAATAACTTGCCTTCTGATGATATACAAACTATATACTGGAAGTGATGCAGATAGTGTTTATAGTCATTTAAAAAAAAAACCCAGTCATGGCAATAGAGCAATCTGATAACAAAAGAAAGCCATATTGAACAATTATCATTTGTTGCCACAGCCATAACAGAGAATTGTAAACAGGGGAAAAACCTAAGTATGGCATGAATATATTACAAAAAAACATTTGACTGCATCGGATAAAGGAGCACTTACAGATGTATAAGATATATCCTGCATTGATCAATTAATTACATTATACTGACCATAAAACAGTGGCAAACCACTTTCCAGTTAAGCCATGACAAAGGGCAAATTGTTATCCCAGGAATACAAAAAAGAAAAACAACTCAAAGAGGATATTCTAGGGTGATGCTTTGTCACTGCTACTGTTTTGTCTTGCCTTTAACCCATTAAGTTGTTTACTTAACAGATCAGGCCATGATTACAATTTAGTTCCCAGAAAACAGCATTGATTAAAGACTTCTCATCTACTTTTTTTTGTGGATAATTAAAACTGTATATTTCATTAGGTGAGTAGTTGAAAGCACAACTTCAAGTGGTTAAAAGTTTCTTAGATGATATAAAAATGCCATTTTGTCTTGATAAATGTCCAAAAGTAACATTTAAATCAGGAAAGTTTCAGTACCAAGATAATATCAGTCTGGGACAGGAATGTGATATAAGGGAACTTGAGGAGAGAGAAAAGAGTTCATAAATATTTGGGAATCAATGAAGGATCGCCAATAAAACATGAACAAATGAGAATGGAACACAGTAAAGTATACTTCAGAAGATTAAAACTAATACTGAAAACAGCCTTGACATGTAGAATAAAGTCCTAGCTATAAACCAAATTGCTCTTCCTGTTCTAACTTACAGTTTTGTGGAGATTGACTGGCCCCAAAATGGATTGGATTAGTTAGATAGGAAAACAAGACAAATGCTTCACACTTATCAAATGATATATAAAAATTAGTGTATACTCCTCGTTCTGAAGGAGGTATGGGCCTCCTCAAAATTGATTACATGTATACATCTGCAGTAGTGGAACTGCATACATATCTGCTGACCATTTCATATCCAAACATAATGAAACATTTAAAACATGAGGACAAAAAGTCTTAAGATGACTTCCCTGCTTAGTTTAGCTGAAGCATACCAGTATCAAGTGGGAATGGAAATCAAACCAGAAGTAGACAAAAATCAGACATCAACTGAATGTGTCAAGAATACAAGGAGAAGGATCAGACGAGAAGGAAAGGAACATGGAAAAGACATAAATATTGTGGCAAGTACTCTCCTGGAACAACCTTGCGTTGATCTGGATTTGAAGCAGGAATGGTTAAGGAGAGGTTAACTCCTAAATGGTGGATGAGTTTACCAAAATGGTTAAGCTCCTTACCTTCTAAACATAAGGTACAGGATTTGATTCTGACCGTGAGTTACTGGCTAGGTTTAAAATTGCCCTTCAGGGCAGTTAGCCTAATATTCACCCACGAGCCTATGAAATGAAAACAAGAGGTGAAAGGTTAATATTGGCAGCTCAGGATTGTGGACTACTTGCACTTTCATATACAAAGTCCATTGAAAAGGTCAGAGAAACAGAGAAATGTAGGTTTTGTAAAAAAAAAAAAAAAAAAAAAGAACTAGAAACAATCGGATGTGCTGTTGTTGGGTGTGATACACTCGTATCAGAGGACCTGTATACTGAAAGGCACAATAATGTGGCAAGACTCTTGCAGTGGGGATTGTGCATTGTGCAAACAATAAAGTATAGCAATAACTGAGAAGCATTGGAAACATGAATCATAAAGTATTATAGAGAATGATGAAGTTTATATCACATAGATCACCTAACAGTTCAAAAATTAGATGTGAAAAAAACAGGTATAGTAGTAAAGAAAAAAAAAGGTAAATGTGGTATTGATCAATGAAATTACGTACAAAGACACAAAGTCATAAAATACCAGGATTTGCAGGCAGAAATAAGAACAATGTGGATGAAGGACACTCAGAAAGTTCCAATAATAGTAGAAGCAACAGGTCTAATAAACAGATTTTACAGTCATATTTAGATATGCTTCCAATACATTTAACTTCATATGAATTACAGGAGTCAGTTCTGGACACAAAGCGGGTATGGTAAAGAGTACTTATGGCTAACATCAAAGATTGAAACAATACTAATTTCATGAACTTTAATCATACCTTGACTTAGGAATGGTGTCCATTACCATCATGGTATTAGAAACACAAAAGACTTGAAGAAATTAAATTAGGGAATTGATTTTGTAGTAACGTAATATTTAGGGTTAGTGTTAGCAGCACAAGTAGGTTTAGGGTTACAGTTAACGTTAGTACACATGAATAACCCTAGCATAAGTCAAACTCTCATCCAGACAGTTAACTGAAGAGTTTTCAGGCTGGGGTGTATCAGAAAACTCATGTCTTCTGTGAGTAAAGTTCCTCAGTCTGTGGAAAAGCTTGTAGTAGTTGCCCTTGGCCAATTTCATAAGAACAGTGAACCACTGCAGGCTAAAAAGAGTCTTGGAGAGCACTTTTACATTTTTTTTTCAAGAATCCTGAATATCAGTGGAAAGGGTGGAAAGCATCTGTCTTCCAGTCTTGTTTCAAGGAATCTTGGAAAATAATTCTTTAACTGCCTGCTTTGAAAAGAGGCAAATGGACCTATTTGTGGTACTCACCACAACTGAATCAATTCCTGCAACTTCCCCAAGTACATTTTGCATTCATGAGGTTTTGTCCTGGTTCTGCTTAGTTTGTCTGCCACAAAAATTTGCTCTGATGGAATGTATGATGCCTGAAAAATCAGGCTGAGCTGAGGCAATCATGGCAAGTCTGCAAAGGGAAGAAGATCTGGTAACCCCTCCCCGTATTTGTTTATGCTCTACATCAGTATGATGTTATCTGTGATAACTTGCAGAGGTCCTAAGAACCCAATATAGTTTAAGGCTTTTTAAGGGAGTGATAATTGCCAACATTTCTTTAATATTTGTGTAATTTTGTCAGTTCTTGTGTGCCACAGACCTTACAGTTTCACTCCTTTTGAAACTATTTCAAGCAAAGTCTGAGGCATCTGTTGTGACAGACTGGGGGGGAGATTGAGTAACTCCCGTCTAGCAAACTCTAGAAATGGAATCTGAAAAGATAAGGGGTGATTATGCTGCATCTAGACTAATCGGAAGTACTATTGAGTTCTCATTTGAAGTTGATGAAACTCAGAATTCTGGGAAATTCCCTGGCATAAGTTCAGAAAGATTTCCCTGTACTGTTCTACTTTTAATGGTGGAAGAAAGACTTCACTTAGGGAAGAATCTAGAAGATATCCTAGAAAAAAATAGTGATTGGGATGGAATGAGAGAATATGTCTGCATGTTCATTTGAAACCCCAGACTGAGCAGGAGTTTCTGGACCTATGTCAAGGAATCCTGACAACTGGAAAAAGTGCCTACAAATATTAGATACCTGCCCAAATATGGAAATATGAGAATGCCTTGAAGCCTACAGTGAGCAATCACTGGTGCCAGACGTTTTGTAAATAGCCATGACACAGTGGACAGATCAAAGGGTAAGACAGATACTTGGAGAAATTAAACTGTGAGATAGAAAACTAATAATGTGAGCCAGAGTGAGAAAATATTTAAAAAATGCCTGAATTCCATACAAATTAGAATGTGATGAAAAACATTTAGGTAATGGAATCTCAAGTGCTATCATTTTGAATTTTTGGAATCCAGGCAAAAGGAGTGAGAAACCAGAGACCTAGGATCGGTCTTCAAGTTCCTTCTTTCTTTGGTATCTGAAAATGCCTTGAATAAAAACCTTTGTCCATCTGAGCTGAAGGCAGTCTATCACCATAGCTGGCCTTAGGCATAGGCCAACTGGGCGGCCGCCTAGGGCGCCGCTCTAGCAGGGGTGCTTTTCCACTATTTATGTGGTGTAGTAAGACAAGGATGGGGGCATCAGGAAGTGTGGTATGGGGCACCGTGGAGCCCTTTTGCCTAGGGCACCAGTTGACCTAAGGCCGCTGCTGTCTATCACCCCTGATCTAAAATAGGAGGGGAAATGAATGTTTGGTTTGCAGGGTGAAGAGGAATCCCCTGAAAAGGGGAAAGGGGTTCCTTTTACCATCTGTGCTTCTGTTTAAGTGTCAGAACCCTCCTATCTGAGATGATCTGATGGCACAATGCAAGATGGAGGCCTAGACTCAGGAAGAGATTTGAATTATTGCCAGGGTGGGAAGGGAGACAGAAGCAGCAAATAAGTCATTATGACATTATGGACTGTCCTCTTTTTTTTTTTTTCTATTTGCACTTCCTTGTCACTGCTTTCTGAAATTTTCCTTGTCAGAACTTTGCTGCAACTGTTTATTGTGTTTCTTGGAAAAGGATCCAAAAAGGAAGGAAAGATTTTGTTAACTTTGAAAAGGAGAGTTGAAGAACGATCCCTTGAATTAATTTCCCCCTCTAATCAATTTTTAAGGATCTCAGCAGCAGAGGCCCCAAATAACATATCTTTGTCCAGGACAGAATTTAAAATCTCCGCTTTAAAATCTCCTGGTAGGTCTTGAGAATGCAGCTATGCAAATCTTCATATAACTGAACGAGTAGGAACATCTCTGGAAACATCGGCAAACTCATAAGAGTGCTTTAGAGTGCTTGGTTGCCTGAGAAGCAGACACAATTAAAGAATTTGAAGAAGTTTTAACCTCAGAAGCAGGAAAGTTAACAGTTAACTTTCTCGTGTTCTCAAAAGAAGCCAGTGAACATTTTAACATGTGATCCTGGCAGTTCAAAATTCTGAAAATTAAGGTAGCAGAAGAATAAAATATTTCCAAAATCTGTCAAAACCATTCCCATTCTTGTCAAAGGGCATAAGCTAAGCATTTGCAATATGTTAAGCAGAAGACTTAAATGAGATATAACAGCAGGATTTGATTTGGGGTTAGAGAACAATCATTTATGTTTCTGAGGTAGATTATATAACATGTCAGTTAGGGGTCTGACTATCAGGTATAATGCAGGCTAAGAAAATATTCGTAAAGGCAGACAGCCCAGGAAGAACAGTTACATGTTGAAGAGACTTCAGTTATAAGAAATCATAACACTTTTTGGAAGGAGATAGGAATATCTCTTATTAATCTCTCATTTTATTAATAGTGTCAGAAAAAGATAATTCTTGTGGAGGGAAATCTGAAGAAATGTTTTCCTCAGAATTAGAAATTCAGCTTGAGGTGGAATTAACTGCAGAATAACACTCCCCATGCCCTCCCTGATCATCTGACAGGAAAGCATTGTCAGACTGCAAGGGGAGGGAATTAACTGAAGAACAACATTCCCCATCCCCTCCCTGATAATCTGACAGGAAAGCACTGGTAGACTGTGAGGGGAGGGAATTAACTGAAGAACAGCACTCCGCATCCCCTCCCTACTCATGTGACAGGAAAGCATATTCAGAATGTGAGGGGGAAGGAATTAACTGAAGAACAACACTTCCCATCCCCTCCCTGCTCATCTGACAGGAAAGCATTGTCAGACTGTGAGGGGTGAGAATTAACAGAAGAATAACACTCCCCATCCCCTCCCTGCTCATCTGACAGAAAAGCATTGTCAGACTGTGAGGGGAATTGATTTCTTTTAGAATGTAGTGAGGAAACAGGATTTAACACACATTAAAAGGAGAGAGTAATCCCTTAGCAAATCCCAGCAAAATGTCCCTATCTATAGTTAAAGAAACAGGAGAAGAAATATTTTTTTTCAGTTTCCGGTATTTTCTTCCTGGGAGACTGCCTGGAAAAGGGCTGACCCATGACAGGCACTTATCTTGATAAACCTTTACCTGTTATTTTCTTCTAGCCTACCAAGTGAAGTTCTCCCTTGGCCAGTGAGGGTAACCTTATAGCTGCAGATGATGTGCTAAATTCCAGGTCCTTAGTGGCTTCATGAGGAGCTGCATAAGGGGGACCAGGAGCAAAAGATGGATGGTCTGAGGAACCAGATTTGAATACAGCAGAGTCATCCAGTCATGGATGAGGCAGTGATGGAGCTGGACAGACACACAAAGACTCCCTAACACCAGTGGTGGCTGGTGACTTCAATCCCAAAAACTAACTAAATACACTGCCCTGGGTGCCAAACCGTCATTATGAGAGTCCAATCAGACAAAATGAGTGTAGAAGAATAAAAAATATTTCATGCAATTTAAACACAGAGCAACAGGCACTTTGAGTAATAAGCATAAATCAACAGTACAAAAAATATGACAGAAACCAGACCATTCTTCAAAAAAAATCAACAGAAAAAAAACTCTAGTACTTACTTGTCTACCTTCAACCTCAGAGCAAGAAATCTGGACAAAGCCATACAAAGAAGTGGGACATTTTCTGAATGGTATGAAATTTGAAACTCAAATGTCTGTCATTATTTTCAATAGCCACACAATACAGCTGGGAACCTGTCAAAGAAGGGACACATTGCTCTTGTATAAACTGAGACAGTTGATAGAATACCAGGTCTTACTTTAGCATGCATTTTTCTGAAGGTTAGTCTGAAACTCACTCAGTCATTGTTTATTTAGTGACTTAATTCTAAAAGATGATTAAACAAAAAACTTATGATATTATGAGAAAAAAAAAAATAAAAAAAAAAACTAAATCTATTCATTCTTTGCATGGATGGTTGGTTATAGTTGTTCAGGGGGGGCTCTTAGTTAAGTTTGCCCCTTTTCTTCCCCTTAAAATCATGGTCTAATGGAGCCTCCCCCGATGATTCCTCCAGCCATCATTTACCTCCTATTTCCATATATTTTCACCAAACATACTGATTACTAATGATGATACTTCTTTACTTTTTTGATTTTTATTTGATTTTTATAGCTTATTTTGTATTTCACAACACAAACACACTACTGACTCTCTTAAACAACTTAAGCATAAAAACACACGCCCTGAAACTCACATGAAACAAAAAAGCATTGAAAGTGGTGCCACAAAGATAATTCTGGACTGTTTTCAAAATCAGATTTCTGCATATAATGAAATACATGTGCTCTTTGATACACATGATATGATACATGACATTTTCCAGTAAACAATGAAACAGCATTTAATAATTTTTCCAGTAAACATGACAACAAAACCATGCATTCATAACTGACTAATTTGCTACCACAGTCACATACATTGGATAAGTCACCCAATACTGACTCTTGGGAGCTTTTTTGTCGTAATTATACCAATCTACTTGGATGATATATTTCTTTTTATTTTCCATGAATATGGATTTTATGACATTAATATAAATGAAGAATGCATCATAGTTCATATCATACAGTGAAGGTACTAAAGTATGTTAACATAATGATGTGATCCTGATGTATTGGATGTGTGTTATGAATATCTCTGGCTGGAGTGATTCCTATGGTGAGACAGAAGGTCTTGTGACACCCAGTCTCTGCAAATACATTCATCAGCAGCTTTGTTTTCATTAAAAACATAGAATAGTGGGCCAACAGGGACTTTTAATGTTTCTTACAACAATCACAGTGAATTACAAACAACAAATTAACTTAACTCTACAAAAAATTGTGATAATAGCAAGGTTATAGATTGAAATCTATGTAATTACCTATTTATGAGATACCATAACAAGCACCTGTTACATAATTTAACAATAAATAGATATAAATGAAGTTAAGAACTTCCACAAAAGCATTAATTCAAGAGCAAAAAAAAAACCAAGCAAAAAAATAAATAAGTTTCTAGTAAGTAAAAAAAATCAAGAAAAGTGCATGTTCCATTCAAAGCGTACTGTTCTACTACCCTTGTACATTGTACATATTGCCTCCCCTGTAAGCAAAACTGAAAGCCTTGTGCCTTATACATACTCATAGCTCTGTTATTAGGGTAGAATTTAGTCTTGAGGCAGAGCATTTGAGTCTTTTTTGTTTCAGTGGAATATGATGGAAGTACAGGATACCTGGGTAATACTGGTCACCATCATTCAGCTGACTTTTCCTGTTGATGGATGCTGGATGCTCTAAATATCCTATCTATTGCTGTATGTATGCTGGCACTTGCCAATCTTCCAGCAGGCCACATCGCCATCCTCATCCTGGTCCAAGGCAAAGGAGCGGAGCTCTCTCTCTCTCTATCTCTTATCTCACTGCCTTTCACTCTCTCTCTTGGAAGTGTGCTATGTGCTAGTGCTGCTGGATTCCTGTCCATTCTTTCTAAAAATCCAATATAAAAGTAAAATTTAAATTCTGTTTTGACACTGTTTTTATGTACAACAACAAGGCAGGTAATAAACAAGGGTTGGGATGGTGTGTTGGTTCAGTTTGTGGCTGTTTGTGGCTGTTCAGTAGCACTTTAAATTAAGAAAAGAGTTTATTTAAAGAGTGGCAGAAAAGAAAGTCAGAAATGCTACTTCTCTTCTGACAGGTACAACAGGTAACAATCTTCTGACTTTGCTGCCCAGGTACTACTATCTAATATATAGACACCACATGAATGAATATATCCACAACACACACACACACACACACACACACCTCACTTCTTACCACACACAAACAAACAGCCACATCGCGCCAGCCCATATAAACCAAAAAGCATCGAATAAGCCCCCACCCAGCCTGCAATTGAAAGCCCGCAGAGAGCTTCCACAACAATTCCACCAACTACCAACCACAGCAGCCCACCACGAGCAGTCCCGTCTCTTCATTGGAGAGCAGCTCCGCTCTCATTCATTTTGGAAACTCCTCTGCGGCTGCAAGTGTCACACGCTCTGGGTCTCTTACAGCAATGATTGCTACTGCTGGGCACCTCCTTTCTTCATATCTGGATATCAGGACTGCAGTCCTGAGTTGTCTGTGCGATTGGACTGAATTGTTTTTTTTTTTTACAGGTTTTATTTTTATTTTTTTTTGTGGTGGGGGTTGCAGTCCAGCAGTTTCCGATAGATCTAGCCGCTGCCTAACACCTTTCTTCTTCTTGTAGACTGGAGAAGCAAAAACCATGAAGACTGACAACTGCTCTGTGTTCAAGCTGGGAAGGAGAGCTCACAAGCAGGTAGCAGAACCTGAGTGACTTAGTGAACCTTCTGACAGCAAAATTAAGCCCCTGAGGAAAAATTCTCTGTGACAGTCACAAAAGCACCAAACCTGCCTCCCGCCACATACATGTATTCAACAGTAAAATGTAGAAAACATTAATAAATAATAGATTTTTACATAGATGTATTACAACAGCACAAAATATGTAAATATCCATTAAATCAACATGACAGTCCAAGTAAAAAACGTTTTCTAGCATAAAATAAACATTTTCACAGAAAGAAAAACTTTTTTTTTCACAGAAAATTATGTAGTAGAAGGTTTTCCCCAGTGGGAAACCATCTGCCTAGCCTTGATAGTTTCACCAGCCAACCATCAGTTCCACCAAGCCTGCACAGATAGATTACTTTGGTGGCAAGAAAGCTCTGTAGCTTTTTGACACCAAAAGTGTCTCTCATATGACTGTGCTCAAGCCTGTGGCAGTTTGGGTACATGGAAGGTGCCCTAAAACTTTGAAAAGCTGTACGCGGATCATACCCTAATCAAGGATATAACTTATACAGCTAAGACTACTGTAACAATGATTTGAATGTTGAACATCTAACACACTCACTATCACTCTTAAAACAATCCATTACACATGACCTTCTCTACAATCCTGAACAATGCCCTGACCTAAGCTACTCTCCAATCAGAATGTTTCATTCTACAGATAAACTACTTCTCTCAGCAACTAAAGCCAACATCTCAGACATTAACTCCTTTTACTCTTCCTATATTGTTGTTAACAACATGTTTAAATTAAATGTTAAAAACTGTAACGTTGCATTTGGTAAAGCTTCTCTTCCCCCTGCTTATGATATAAACAATACACCTCTCCAAAAATGCAGTTTCTTGAGTCAATAATTCCTTTCATTTGATCATCATGTAACAACAGTAGTCAGAAAGCCCTTCTACTTAGCACAGCTGATTGCCAAGTAAGTATCTTCCAGATACAAATTGTCATTGTCATATTATATTTAGAGTTAATTACAGCGTTTATTAAATACAATGCCCCCTTTGGATGTACATCAGGTATATCAAACAACTAGAAACACCTCAGAGGTTCTAGATTAAGAAGATCTCTGTCTTAAAAACCCTAAGCTACCAGAAAAGACTGGAAGCTCTGTCTCTTTACTTTCTGACTTATAGACTCCTGATTGGAGATGTATACCTTGCCTTCTAAGCAATTAGGGACCCAGTAATCCAGGATCTTGTGTATCTCCATAAACTGAATAGTGCCACAAGTACCAGAACAAGGGAGGTAAATCTTCACTAGCAGATAAATAAACCAAGGTTGGTAAATAGGTTCAGTATACAGCATCCTCTCCATCTCTTGGCTAGACCCCCACTGCAAATGGAGCAATATGATACATTATCTTTCTTCAGGGAACTTAATTGAATGAGTATTCACAAATTCACGCCTGGCTCTAGTGGCCTGGCCCTGTTCAAGAAAGGAGGTTCATTTTGAGAGTGGGTATAGGCAAAGTGTAAATGGTCACAAGAAACAATTGCTTGTATTCACTATAATTCAGTGAAATGTGAAACTCCATCTCTCTTTCACTAAAACAAATCATAAACAGAAAAACTTTAAAGAACTCATGGGTATGGTCTTGCTCATCTCCTAGCTATTCTCAACTCTTCTCCCCTGAATCACAATTATACACTTGCCTGCATGATATAAGACTGAACACTGCAAATATTCAGGCCACCAGTACTGCTCATCATAGTAACTTTCAAACTTTTTTAGACTGTGAATAATTGGTATCGTAATGTGTTGTCATGACATTTGTGATTTTTAATTTTCACATGTGAAATCATATGATTTTTTTTTTTTTTTATCACCAGTCTCAATATATTCCTCTCTTGTGTGAATTGGAATATATATTTCAGCTTTCTGTATACTCAACAATTAACTGTACTAAGACTATGTGATTGTTTTTTTTTTCCTTCTATTACTGTGGAACATTCCTCCTCAGGCCTCCAATGGAAAGGGTTCTCATTGTCCCACATGGGCCATCCAAGTAAACAAATGCAATGAATAAATAAATAAATAAAACAATGCCCCCGGGGAGGACATTATAGAGAAATAATGATCCTTCAGCATTGGCCCTCAAAACATCCCTTGGTGGTCCGTTATTTCTCTGTTACACTCACCATATCAGAAATTATTGTTTGCTCATAATATAGGTTTTCATATTACTTTTCTGTCAAGGAGTACAGGTATGAGTCTTGCCAAATTATCAGTGGACCACAAAGACAAACATTTAGATTTTAAGTACTGAACACAGGAACTTATCAATGACAAGAAAAAACATTATGATCAGAACTATAATGGACGGGCAGGCTGAAGGGTATGTGTGCTCTCCTACCTGGGGAGCCTGAAGTCATGACTGTGCCAGCACAGGACATATGAGGTCATTAGTAAGGAAGCTTCAAAGTAAAAAAGGTGAAATGAAATGGAAAAGTCTATGAAACCAACCACACACCCTATATGAACAGTCTCTAATGTTAGAGCACTTGCTTAAATTTATTTTATTGGCCTCTCTTGGTTGCTCAGGGTCTTTAAGCTGAAATATTCTTAGTTAGGAAAGTCTGGAACTTTTCTAATTGTTTGATATGTCAAGTGAGGTACATACCAAACAGCGTATTGTACTCTATAAATGATCTAAGCAGTGATGAATATAAAGGGACAATAACATTTTTAGACCTAGATGATATAGTCTTGGATAATCAGAAGGATTTTCTGATGATAGTTGCCTCATAATGATCAAAGGAGAGGGAACTATCATTTAGTAGTAAAGAATGTTCTGTGTTATATGCTGAGGATGGGAGCTGTTTGACAAAAGAAACAATACTATGCTTTTCTGCATTTCATTGGAGCCTATTTTCAGTACACCAGGTATGAACTAGTGGAAGTTTTGCTAAAGGGTACAGGTGTTGTATGGGGTCTTAGGTTCATATATTAGGATTAGACTAACTGCCCATGTGGACCATTTTCAACTTAGCCAAGTACCCCATCTGAGAGTCAAACTTTGCACCTTGTGTCTGTAAGTTAAACACCTTAAACACTATGGCAACGTCCTAACCCTACTCAATTTCCGTTAAAGGTGAGAATCAAACCCTGTACCTTTTGTCTGTGAGGTAAACATATTAACCATTATGCTAACCCTTCCAACCCAATAATACACACATTGCAGTCATCTGAAATCTTTAGTTAATCAGAAGTCTTGTTTCTGAGTTTAGAGATCACAGAAATAAATGCTGAAAAGAAAGGATCCTGGTACAGAGTCATGGGGGACTCCACTGGTTACATTCATACTTTCAGATGAGGAACTTGCCACGTGAACTATATGGGCTGTGTCTTTTATCCAGTTTTCCATTTACCATATATGGATTTGTATTTAAAGCATTTAGCTTACTTACAATGCACATGTGCAGTAAGGTGTTGAAAGCTTTGGTTAGGTCGAGATATGCTGTGTGAATAGCATGACCACTATCAACAGACTGTGGAATTCTCTCAAAGAAGTTAACTAGATTTAATAGGCAGGATTTCCTTTTGACGAAACCCAATTGGGAAGGATGTCTATCCTAGTAACATTTATGATATCAAAACTTATGAGATTAGTTATGGTTTGCACCATAGCTTTGCAGATCAGGCTTGTACAGCTGATAGGCCTAAAATTACTGGGGTCTGTAGTAGTGGAAGGCCCATGCTTGTAGAGGGGCATCAGCACCATGGTGCACCACAACTAAGAAACAAATCCTGTGGTTATGCCTAAATTAAACAATTTGAGTACAGGTTTGGTGACAGCATGCTTTTCTCTATTCATTGAACACCCGGATATTTTGAAAGATCCCATAGTGGACATGTTTGTAGTCTTTGGTTACACCTTCAGAACATGATAAATGGACTTTTAAGGGATGCTAGTTTATGTGAAATTTGGATACTTGTTTTGGGTGCAAAGTCTGCACAAAACCAGCTTTCTAATATATTGATGAGGTTTATATGGTTTAGATGGAAAATATAAAGGCAGACAGCTGAAATGAAGTTTATTAGATATTCCAGAACAGCTGCCAATGGCAAAAAGGTGAATGCTCGTTTTATGAGGCTGTGTAACAATCAGGAAGATTTCCATCAACAGCAGCTAATAGCAGATACATATCACACATAGTGAATAATAACAAATATATTGATGTAATGCTCACATTATCAGAGTAGTGATGGCACACAAAAGGCTGCCATGGTGAACTGGGTAACCACAAATTTGTCCCAGGGGTTCCACCTGTGTCCCTCATTGACAAGAGTGACAGATTGAGGTTTCTTTTTTGGGGATAAACTGTTGGCTAGGCTTGAAAGGGCCCCAGAGCCATTAGCCTAGTAATCTCCTATGATCCTATGATCCTATATTGTTCGTACCAAAATGTATTCATATACAAAGCACAATGATTACATCACATTTCCATTTTTTTTTTTTTTTTTGCTTTGGTGCATTGACTTCAGACCTTTACCAGCCATTCTACTGACTTGTTCTTTCCCTGAGGGAGGAAGGGACAAGTGGACCTGCAATGGTAGTGTTATCCATTCAGAGAATGGGGCTTTTCTTTAAAGCCTTATGTCCCCTGCACATACTGATTGATGTCTTATGGGTTGGTGTGCAATAGGCCTTTGCAATTCACAGGCATTCCTCCTCGTGATGTTACCACTTGGCCCGGCCCCCATTAAAGACAGCCACCCTTGTATGATTTTCAGTCTGTACCAGAGACTGTATCATAGAATGCTAGCACTGAGCATGTCTGTCTACTCTCCCCTCCTCCAAAGAGAGGCCAGCAGGCTTAGGCCTCATTGTTTTCCACCTCCCCACCTCTCCCACACGAACTCCAGTAGGAACTGTGGCGACTAGTTGTACTCGGGTCACATCATTACATATAACATTTTGACAAACTTTTAACACCGCAATGCAAGTTTTAGGTTACTGGTATTCTAAAGTGTTTGCTAGAAATTAATACGAAGAACATAATACATACATAAGTTGTTTCCAGTTAACATGGCTGTTACATCATCAAGGGAAACTTACTGTTTTTCTTCCTTCCAGGTTATCTGGAGCACAGCTCTGTACAGCTTGCACAGTAACTTCTCACAAAGACACACTTCTTCCAGTGGCTTATGATGGGATGGTCAGATTGTCCTTTTCATACATATCCACTTACCTAATGTAGGAACAATCATACGTCACAAACTAGCACCTTATTCCCTTGGCATTCCCTGCTGTTATCTCACATAAATATACATTTTTTTAATTATAAGACAAGCTGATATATTTTTTCTTCCTCTGGTTAAAGTTAATCCTCTAATAAATACATCTGTAATGACTGTGATTTATTTTCCTATTAAAACCAAGAGAATGCATAGTTGCAAGCAGCGAATATTGTAAAGGTGAAACAACGAAAAGATTTCAATACATTGCAATGGTAAACATATAAACATAAACTCAAAACTGTGAACAGTAGTGAGCAATAAGAAAGGTAGGAGAAGGAGTTGAGAGAGGGTAAACTGGGCAGTGGTGGGTGATTGCTATGCTGTTACTGGAAAGGTGGGAAAGAAGTTCTTCAGAGAGAGGTCAAAGTTAGAGGACCATAAAGTAAATGGGTTAGTAGATAGAACACCTATGTTAAGATAGATGTCCATCCTGAGGACAGTTATAGTTTGCCTTTGTGATAAGATGGGCTATTAACTGAAAGAGAAGATGGTGTAAGAAGTGTTGTTTTTAAGGTAGTAGAAGAGACATTCCCGAAGGCTTGAAACAAGGGTAGAAAAGCAGTGATTGATGCTGCTTATTTATGCATGGGATTTGCATTAGGGGACTAGAGTGAGATTGACTTCTTAGGTTGTAGACAATTGCTTTCAGAAGAAGATTTGCTGCTAAGGGAGAGGCAGTGGTAGAATTAAAGAATTTAAATAGTTGAGACCCTAGAAAGAGAAGTTTAAATAGTTAGGAAGGGTTTGGGGCTCGCTGCAAAAATGAGCTTGAACTGCAACAAGTAAAGTGTTACAGCTGCTATTGATATGGATGGTGTCATAGCAATTATGGAGCAGCAAGAAGAATATTTCTTCTGAAACTGTGGGGTTTCACCCCCTGTATAGGTCACCGGTCAGTTCATGAGTACAGTAGCACAATTTAGTAATGGAGACCATGTTTATATATTTGTGTCCAGTCCCTGAGACAGAACCTTCCTAAATGATTGTATTCCTTTATTCATTTATTTATTTATTTATGGTTTGTTGCAAAGAGGAAAATGTTGACCCACAGGGTACTTTTTTTCAATCATAGCACACATGAAAATCACAAAGTCACAAGAAGAATGGTTTTAAGAGACAGCAAAACAGAGTTTTTGAAGTGCAAACAGCGGCGGTCATTAATGAGTAGTGCATATTAGAGCTTCTTCATGATCATATGATATGTGACAAATAGTCTGTCGTCCAAAAAAGATGGGAGAGACACAGCAGACTAAAACAGAGTGAATGACAACCTTAAACACACTTCTTCCAAACCCGTAGGAATTTACTACAGCTGAAAGTGACATATGACATAGAAAAAGAGAAGGAAGCATTTTCTCAGTCCCACCGTGGTCCCGCCTGAGAGGACAGGAAGAAGAATCATACAGCTAAATTATTTTTATTTATTTTATTTTACATTTGTTGACCGGGATAGTCCGACTTGATTCATGTCCATTTTCAGTGGAGGCCCGGGGAGAAAAACTCCAAGATAAGCAGTCACGATTACAGATACAATATATACAGTGGTTACATACTTAACAAGTTATACAAATTCCAAGGTTAGAGATAATCCTGGTTATAAATTCGAATTAAGTAACACGACTAAGCTAAATTATAGTTATTAACTCATAAAATAGTAAATGACTGATATGTTAATAGGACCAATGAATGGGGGGGTAATATGTCAGTACAAGTAGATGTTGACTATGTAGGTCTAGCTGTGATTTCGATAGGTATAGTAAGGAGTTTGTCTACAATAACAAATATTACTAAAAAGAATAAGGCACTGACAATGGTGCATGTGTTGTTATGGCTAGTCTGGATTGAGATCATGTTAATAATATCACTTCAGACTGCATAAGGGGAAATTTGACTACAACGGCCACAAGTATCACCAAAAACACTTTTACTGAATGTCACAAATTAATTGCTTCTGTAAAGGACTTACTGAATGAGAATAGGCAGAATTAAAGTAATAAACGTTCTTTAGATGAAGATTTTAGTGTAGAGAAAGGATGACTGTCCACTAGACTTGTACATGAATCTTTAGTCTGCGATTTTACTTCTGCAGAAAAAGAAAATTAAAATGGAAATGATGAAGGCAGGCAAAGATTAGTCAGACTTGTATATATGAAGCACAAATATGCCTGAGTGCACAGATACAGATGCCACACAGACACAACATTCCAATTAACATTGTGCATTTCAGAATGTCATCTAGTAAACACCCCCCAGAGCGTATTGCACAATGTAATGACAGTTGACAGAACGGTGGATTCAAGAGGCATCTGCAGATAACTGGATTTCATGTTCAGGGGGTCAAGAAATAAGTTCCTTAGAATTAGAAAGTATACTGTTACTGTTAGCAGTCTAAGGGGATGTAAAATCTTTGATGATAGTGAACCACTAATTCATAGGTTCATAGATTAGTACTAGGCTAACTGCCCTTGCAAGGCATTTTAAGTCAAGCCAATTATCCCTTGTGAGACTCGAACCCTGCACCTTGTGTTTGAAAGGCAAACATCTTAACCATTAGGCCACCCTCCCAATCACAATCAATGGCAGATTTTGTTCCTCTGAAGATCTACACAGACAGAAAAACATCTAACTAGCCTCTTAAAGTTTCAGATGTGCTAAGAGTTATTTTCTGCACTTCACAGTCAATTTTTTTTTCTATTTATAGAAAAATGTATTCGAAAAAATATCCCTTGATGGAGCATAAAATGTGTGCCTTTCTAGGAAGAAGTGCTGGTTCATATATAGAAAACTCACACCCAGTAATACAAATAGGTATACAATGTCATACAATAAATTCAACATAATACACAAATCCAGAACTGACTTGAAACTCCATATGACTCCAAAATAAATTTTTAAAAAAATCTTAACACACCATTACAAACTACAGAGATACTTTATTAATTGTCATGAACATTTTCAAACACACCATTTTTGTTTAGATAACAGCACTTCCCTAACTACCATTGTCTAAAGAACAGCGTCCAAAACTCTTCATGATTATTAATAAAGTGTATATGCAGCTTATAGTGGTGTGGTGAAGCTTGTTTTTTTTTTAATTCATGTAATAAATTTATGAGAGACCAGAAATGTTAAAAATAAATACAAACATAATCTGGCCAACCACACACAAAATAACAGGAAATAAATTTACCCTCAAGGATAAGGACATTATTATTTAAGAGATCAAAAGGAAAGTGCAGAGACATTTGTTAAGCTATTTAGTGCAGAGACATTTGTTAAGCTATTTACTGCACAGAATTCCATGCATTATCCAGATTTTATTTTCAGCAAGTTTGGAAGACAGTGGTGATGCCCTCTTATCAAGAAGCTTGTGAAACTGATGCATTAATCAAGCAATAATGCCTAACTATTGCACTCAGAGAATGGGCTAGCTGTCCTTTTTTTTATTACTATATACTTTTTAAAAATATATTTTTGATGTAAAATAGTTCCTCCACTTAATATTTGAAACATGCTGTAGCATATGTAATTGTTTATTTTACATTCAAAATATAAATTATATAAGTAAGAAATACGTGTGTGCACACACACACACACACACACACACACACACACACACACACACACACACACACACACACACACATACACAGACAACCCTCTCCTCCTCCCAACAAATTCCAACACATGTGAAAGATGCAACCATATAGCCATACTGGAGGCTAAGCTCTCTCAACTCAGTACTGGCGAAACCAGTCAGGAGGAGAAGGAAACCACACTCACTACAATTCCAGTCTCACATAGACCTGCCACGACAGCAAACCAAACACATAAACACACAAAAATATACTCGGAGGCTCTAAATAAAAATCTGCCTAAGCAGCAGAGACCTCCAAAGCAGACACCCAAGCAACCACTACCCCAAAACAAAACACGTGCAACACATAGCTCACAAAGCCAGTGTGCCGAACAGTCACAGCCCTTAAGGCTAAACAACACACCTGATACACTTGTAATAGGTGACTCTATCGTCAGGCACACTGACGTCCCGCTCACCAGGCTGATCAAGGAGAAGGTCATGGTGAGCTGCCTGTCAGGCACTAGGATCCACCACATAACACAAGCACTCAGGTCACTCCAAGGCAAGTACAAATATGACTCAGTCATTGTCCATGCTGGTGTGAATGACCTGAAACGTACCTCCCTGGACTACATGAAAAGAGACATAGAGGAGCTCTCTGAGCATGTAGCCCAGGCGGTATGACCCTGACCTTGAGTAGCATCTTACCCTCACCAAGAATGATGCCACAATATGAAGACAAGATGATCAATTTCAACAATTGGCTTAAGTATTGGTGTCATTCAAAGGGGATCCAATGCCTGTCAGCCTGGGATGACATGCTCGACAAGCCACGATGCTTCGCTAGGGACAGCTTGCACCTGTCACCCTGGGCTTTCGGATATTGGCAAAGGCTCTTGCTACCCCCATAGTGCCTTTTTTAGGCAAGGCTCAAAAGACAAACCCACCTCCATAGGTATCACAAGGGATAAGAAATTAAGAGTAATGCTACTCAATGCCAGAAGTGTAAACCTCAAAATGCACGCACTCGAAACTCTCCTTAGCATGGAGAACATCGATATCTGTGCAGTAACAGAAACCTGGTTCAAGGCTCCCGAAAGCACCCCAGCACTACCAGGTTATACCTCATACCATGCTTTTCGGCCCCAAAACTTGGACCATACCACAAAAGGAGGGGGAGTATCAATATTCGTCAAAGATACCCACACCTCCAGGTTGGTGGCACAGCATGAAGCATCAGAGACTATCCTTGTGCAACTAACAGTGGGTAAAGCTGCCTTCTAGTTTATAGCCTACTACAGACCACCCTCCCAAACCCAGAAACACCACTCAGCCTTCCTGAGAACACTGGAAAATATGAGGGTCTCTCCAAACACCATTATATTGGGCGACTTCAACTACCCAAACATAGACTGGGAGCATTACTCTAGCTCCAACACCCTAGCCCAAAGGTTCCTAGAATTTATAAACTCAAATGCTATGGAACAACTTGTTACCACTCCCACAAGAGGGGAAAACATACTGGACCTGATCATCACCAACATGGCATGTTGGTGAGGGGAACAGAGGGGATGAGGAAGTGATGGGTAGGTATGGTGTTAAACAAAGGAATACAGGTCAGATGGTAGTGAATTTTGCGAAAAGGATGGACATGGCTGTGGTGAATACGTATTTTAACAAGAGGGAGGAGCATAGGATGACAATACAGACCAGAAGTGTATCCCTCACTGGTAAGATCAGACCATAAACTAATCTCACTGGATATTCACATCCACACTCCACCCCCTGCCCTGAAAACCACAGTGAAAAACTTCTCCAAAGCAAATTTCACACTCCTCAAAACCGAGGTGGAATCCTTCAAAGCCCCCGGGCCTGTGGAAAATACGGCCCAGACCGCAGAATCCTTAACGCATTCTATGAACACCTTCAGGAATGCGTGGATCATGCATTCCCAAATAAAACCAAGACCCAATCCTCCAAAGGCAGACGTCCTGTCTGGTGGAACCCAGCCATAATCAAACTATGCAATAGAAGGAGGAAGCTACTATATAATAGAGCAAAATCCCAAAAAGGGAAGGCATCTCTGATCAGTATTAGCAAAAAACTACGGGCACTCATAAAATCGCCTAAGGCCAGCTTCGAGAGAAAAATTGCACAGGACACTAAGGATAATCACAAGGCTTTCTTTAGTTATGTTAGGAACCTGGGTGGGAATTCCCAGATATGCTCAGAATTAGTCCAAAATGACATAAAATACACAGAACCCACAGACATTGCCAACATCCTAGCTGACAGGTTCAGAGCAAACTCCCCCCCCCTCCCCACCAAAAGGGCAAATATTTATCCCAGCAGAGTGCTGCCCCTCTGACATCTCAGATGATCAGGTAAGAGCTGCCCTCTCCAAAGCAAAAAACACAGCATCAATGGGACCAGAAGGTGTCCCGGGCTGCGTCCTACATGAACTCCAAGAAGAGCTAAACCCAAACATAAAACTACTGTTCAATCTCAGCCTTACTACAGGATGTCCCCAAAGAGTGACGTACAGCAACAGTGGTCCCTCTCCACAAAGGTGGTGCTTCAACAGATCCTGGAAACTATCGCCCCATAAGCCTGACTAGCTTGGTCTGCAAAGCTATGGAAAGGATCATCATGGACCTCATAAATAAAGATATTGGGGACCTACAGACACTGGATCCTACCCAGTTCGGCTTTGTTAAGGGCAGATCCTGCCTCTTAAACCTGGTTGATTTCTTTGAAACAGTCAACAAGGCCATTGATGAGGGGAAGGTGGTCCACACAGCCTACCTGGACCTCGCAAAAGCCTTCGATACAATACCCCACTCGGGCATTATAGATAAGCTCACCAGCTTAAATATAAACCCCTATGTCACTAGATGGGTTGCAAACTGGCTCAAGGACAGAACCCACATGGTTAGAATTGCTGGAACTGCAATGATGTCCCCTCTTGGCCTGGAGTTGCGGGCAAAAGGAAATGTCAATTGAAAGAAATAAGCCAGCAACTGGTGGACAATTCAATATGGTAGTTTATTAATAAGCTACCAGTAATGCATGAAAACTCACAAACATACCGGTTTTTTAAAATCAATATATGGCCTTTCAGTGTATAATGTAGAGAGTCCATTATACTTATTTTATACACACAAAAAAAAAAATCAGAAAAAAGCATAAAATAAACCTGACTAAAATAGTTGCACCAAGTTTGGTGATCATTTTTCTTTCATTCATTTCAATTTCTATGCCAGCCACATTTATTTCTATCACCAATAATTTTAATAATAACTGTAAAATGAAATTTGGCCTTTATTATGTATTGTGTTTTTACATCTGATGTCACTCAAATGTTCGACACCCTTAGTTTTAACTGATCGAGAGTTTGTTGCCCAAAAAAAAATGAGTGGGGTACAGCTGCCATATAGATGGCCCAATCAATTAGTAATTTGGCAAAGAAATTGAATATCAAAGACTTTACAAGTACCCTGCCAAGTTCTTTCCTTTAAAAGGAAAAAAATGATTTGTTAGTATATTCCAATTGTCCCTATAATTTGAGTAAAAGTTCTAGTGTTTCTTCCATATTGTGGTTATAAAATGCTGTTGTTGTTAGTCTTGTTCGTTTTTTTATATTTCAAAAGATCTGGATCTGTAAAGCCTGAGTGCATTTGTATTGTGCCATGTAACATATCTGATTTGTAACCCTATCCTCACAAATTTGGAATATTTCTGGCGATATGTTTTGGATAAGCTGGAGGCATGGAGTATAGTGTGTATTTGGGGAATTTTTACTTCTACTTCCTTTTTAAGTATTGTCCAATCATCCAAATATCTTCGCCAGATGTCAATGTCAGGTAGAAAACCATTATGAGTGTCATATATCATAATAAATTCCATATAATAAACCATGAATAGATCAGAGCATAAATGGGGGGCAAAAATTTTGTTCCTCTGATCTGCAAAAAGCATTCATCATTATAGAAAAAGACATTTTGGTCAACACATGCTCCAGTTAAGTTCAGAATAGTAAGTGTTGAATCCTTGATACATGTTTGATCGATATCGATAGAATTCAATAGCATCTAGTCCCCAATGTGGGGAATATTGGTATATAAGAAATATATCATAGTATACAAAGTATCCATCTGAATCTAACTGCATGTCATTGACAATGCCAGAACTCGGTGGTGTGGTGTCCTCTTGACTTGACTAATCCTTAGTAAAGTTTCAAATTAAATAGTTAGAAATCAAATATTAGCTCAGTTAATGAACCCATACCTGATACCTGATAATGATGGCTCCCCGTGGATGCAAAAGATATTTGTGTAAAAAATAGATGTATGTATGATGGGGTAGGATGGTTGTTAAATGGTTTAATGCATCATAAGCAAAATGTAAGAAGTCATCTATTTCTTTTTTGAATACAGGAGTAGGGTCCAGTGGCATTTTTGTAAATGGACTCTACATTTATACACTGAAGAAGGCCATATTGATTTTTGCTGAAAACCCGGTATGTTTTTTGAGTTTTCATGCATTACTGGTTATTAATAATTGCTGGAGCCATGTCAGACTCCAAACCAGTTACAAGTGGCATCCCACAAGGCTCAGTCCTGGGACCCCTCTTGTTCGGTATATATTTCTCGGAGGTACAGGCCAACACGGAAGGACTGTGGCTGACTAAGTTCGCAGATGACTGCAAACTGGGCGCCATAATCAACTCTCCAGCCGACACAAGCATCCTCCAAAAGGGCCTCATAGAAACAGACAACTGGTGCCAGAGCCATGGCCTCAAGCTAAATGCCAAAAAGTGTATAGTCATTTTGGCAAAAACAAAGTGCCCACAAATTACCACATAGGTGGTAATCCATTAAGTACAGAAGAAGTAATTAGGGACCTGGGGACCCAAGTTGATAGCAATCTCTCATTTGACAACCACGTGGCCAAAGTGGTTAGAAAAACATTTTATATAGCCCACCTTATCATGAAGGGATTCACATCTAGATCAGGGGAGGTCATCATGCCTCTTTACTCATCCCTCATCAGGCCCATAATTGAGTACAATGCCCCTTTCAGGATGTACCTTACCAGACACCTGCAGCAACTGGAAAGACCCCAAAAGTACCTCACCAAGAGGATCATAGGGCTCAAACAGATGCCATATGCTGCCCGGTTAAAGAAACTCCAGCTCTACTCAGTGGCATACCGCCTGCTCAGAGGTGATCTGTGCCTGATGTATAAAGCCATGTCCAACCCAGAATTAATGGACATGCTGCACCTCAGAAAATCCAAATCCCATTGAGCTATGCGCTCAAGAGACTTGAACCTCAGCACTGAAATAAATAGGACATGCTGGAGGGACAGATTCATAACCCAGAGGCTCCCTTCACTCTGGAATAAAATCCCAGTCCAGGTTAGGCAGAGTCCCTCATTGACTCTCTTCAAGAGGAATCTTGATGAGTGGATGGGAGATCATAGGTTTACCCCGGGTATCACTTCTGTGTCACTGTTAGACAGAGGCACAGTATACTAACCTCGAAAAAGGGCATAGCAAAATTAATTTAAAATGGGTGGCGAAAGCCAAACACACTCTGGCTAGGCTTATAAATGCCCTAGGGCAGATAGCCTAGTATGAACCTATGAACCTATGAACCTATGAACACACACACACACACACACACACACACACACACACACACACACACACACACACACACACACACAAAACCCACACCCAGCAGTTACAGCCCCTTTGTTAAGTGAATGCACCTCAGATGTCTTACTGTGATCAAATTAATGAAAACAAAAACAAATCGAATATAAGGCTTTGCAACTCTCTTCTCCCAAGCCTCTTATCTGTGCCTAATTTTTCTGCATAGTTCTGCTCTGCCTTTCACAGACTGTCTAATTTACTGATAAATCACTGAAGATTAAAGTCGGTGGTGCAGTGGAGCAGAGAATAGTGCTGTTGCATTCCAGCAAGAAGTTTCCCAGTTTGGTTCTCGGTTGAGGTGGGGTCTGTATGTCCTCCTTGTGTCTGTGGTGGTGCTTCTGGGTGTCTGGTTTCCTCTCACATTCCAAAGATGTGTAGCAGGTGGATTAAACAGTCTAAATTGGCCATAGGAGTGTATATAGTGTTTCCGACTGGTCCTTGCAAGGCCTTCAGAGATTGGTGGAGGAGTTTCACTTCATTTGCCTGCTTGCTCAACTGCTTTCTTATGTTTCTTTATGCTTAAGTTACAGAGATTTAATAACACTGTTTAACAAACATGTTTTAAAAAAAGCTGAAGAACTTTCCCAGAATTAATTTTCTGTTACTGAGTTTAAAATTATAGAAAAGGCTTTTACAGAGCCAGAGTACCTGACATAATGTTGAGCCGACCAAACTGAAAACATATGCCTTCCCAGTGGTAGCTGGGTTCTGGGAACAATTACGGTGCTTTTGTTAAAGTGACCATGAAAGCAACGTTTGAATTTTTATGAATTGCAAAGGTATCAGAAGTCCACATTTATGGGGTATATATTTCTGTCCTTTGAGTGTTTGATTGTCCTTTTATCAACGGTGTTTAGACAACTTATTTATGTATTACCAACACTAATACAATGTTGCCCTCTTTTACAGGGTGTGACATTATGAATAATAAAATAATGTAAAAGTCCCTTTTTGTAGAGCAGCTCATGTCTAAAAAGTGTTGACGATATTTTGAGTGCCAACTCTGGTGGTACAGAGGTTTTGCATGCGGGAGAATACAAAACAGGATAAAAAACACAGCTTCTGGCTTATTTAATGTCACTAGGAGAGTACCGTGAGTGCTCATGATATACCCTTTTTGTTCAGTACATTCATTTCTACAATACCATTTCTGAATCATATTTAGGGGGCTTCCTCAGAAGAAGAAAATATGCAAGTAATTCAATAAGAAACAATGTAAAAACTGTTGAAACTGATAAAAGACTGTGAAACCAGTGAAACTTAAAATTTTCCAAGCCAATGAAAACATGAGCAGTTGTAAAGAAAACATTTTAGAAACACTTGAGAAAATATGTTGGAATCATCCCTTGGTGCTAAACATGAAATACAATAAAGTAGTACATATATATCATGTAAAATAAAATGGAAATATAAAACCAAATGAAACAAACAGAGGCCTTCAGAAAAGCAAAGTGGCAATGCGATTTAGAAAGTTCAGAGTTGGAGTCTCCGTTGTGCTCTTGTGGACCCAAGAGTATGCCCAGTTATTCTCAAGTGTAGCCCTTGATCCTGGGTCCTTTTACGCTACTGCAGTCTCCCTCTCACAGTCTGTCTTCTGAGTCCAAGCTGAAGCAGCTTATCTTCTCTGGAGCAGAAAGGAGGGATTTAGCCAGGTACCAGGTTAAATAAGGACCCTTTAGTGTCATGATGGTCCATGCTCAAGCATGGCATCTTTCATCTGGCAGGGAGGGAATAGAGGGAGCAGGGCCTGGTGAAGTGTATGGGTGGCTCCTCCCAGTCACCTCTGCACTTAGTGGGAGCAGGGCCTGGTGAAGTGTATGGGTGCTCCCCTCAGTCACCTCTGCACTTAGAGGGAGCAGGGCCTGGTGAAGTGGATGGGTGGCTCCTCTCAGTCATCTCTGCACTTAGTGATGGGAAATGAATAAGATGATTAATTGGGATGGAGCTGATGGTTGACAGACAGCAAGAACAACACCATAAAAACACAGCTTCTGGCTAATTTAATGTCACTAGGGGAGTACTCCAACTGTCCATAATGTACCCTTTTTTGTTCACCACATTCATTTCCACAATACCATCCCTGAATATTATTTAGGGGCAAAATTTGTAGATGATGCCAAGGAAGATGAATTGGTAGCAACAATCTAAGATCATAGGTTCATAGGTTCATAGGTAGGTACTAGGCTATCTGCCCGAGGGCATTTATAAGCCTAGCCAGAGTGTGTCGGCTTTCGCCGCCCCATTGATTAATTAACTGATCCTCTGTCAAGCAGAGCCAATGAAGTGATCCCAGGGGTGTATTTTCTGTTACCCATCCACTCGTCAAGGTTTCTCTTGAAGAGTGTTAGTGATGGGCTCTGCCTGATGTAATTTGGAATTTTGTTCCAAAGCATGGGGAGTCTCTGTGACAGGAATCTATCCCTCCAGCATGTTCTGTTTATTGTTGTGGTAAGGTTTAGCTCACTAGAGCATGTCGCTCACAGTGACTTGGATTTCTTTAGGTGAAGCATGTCCATCAATTCTGAGTTGGACATGGCTTTGTAAGTCAGGCAGAGATCATCTCTGAGTAAGCGATATGCCACTGAGTACAGCCGGAGTTTTTTCAGTCGGGCTGCATACAACATATGTTTGAGACCAGTAATCCTCTTGGTGAGGTACTTTTGTGGGCTTTCCAGCTGTTGGAAGTGTCTTGTGAGGTACATCCCATATGGGGCATTGTACTCTATGATGGGTCTGAGTGACAAGTAGAGGGGTACTATAACCTCTTTATTTCTAGATGCAAACCCTTTAGTAATTAGATGGGCCACATAGAAGGATTTCCTAACTACTTTGGCAATATGATTGTCAAAGGAGAGATTACTATCTACCTGGGTCCCCAGATCTCTTATTACCTCTTCTGTGTTAAGGGGGCTGCCACCTACATGGTAATTCATAGGTGTTTTGTTTTTCTCAAACGGAATGACTATGTATTTTTTGGCATTTAGCTTGAGGCCATGACTTTGACACCAGGTGTCCGTCTCAGTAAGGCCCTTTTGGATAATGTCCATGTTAGCCAGACAGTCAGTTATGGCTCCCAGTTTGCAGTCATCGGCGAACTTGGTTAGCCATAGTCCTCCTGTGTTTGCCTGTACTTCTGAGAAGTATATGCCGAACAGTAGGGGTCCCAGGACCAAGCCTTGCGGGACACCACTTGTGACTGGTTTAGAGTCGGACCTGGAGCCTGCTATTCTTATCTTGTGAGTTCTGTCTGTAAGCCAGTTGGCAACCCATCTCATGATGTAGAGGTTTATGTTCAGGCTGGTGAGTTTTTCTGTAATACTCGAATGGGGAATGGTGTCGAAAGCCTTGGCGAGGTCAAGGTAGGCTGTGTGAACCACCTTTCCCTTGTCTATGGCCTTGGTGACTGTCTCAAAGAAGTCAACCAGGTTTAGTAGGCGTGATCTGCCCTTAACAAAGCCGAACTGGGTCGGGTCAAGTGTTTGGAGGTTCCCAATGTCTTCGTTAATGAGTTCCATCATGATGCGCTCCATAGCCTTGCAGACCAGGCTAGTCAGGCTTATGGGGCAATAGTTACCAGGGTCAGTTGTGGCCCCTCCTTTATGGAGAGGAATAACAATTGCTCTGCGCCATTCTATGGGCATGTAGCCTGTGGAGAGGCTGAGGTTGAACAGCGTGTTTAGGTGGGGGGTTAGTTCATTCTGTAGTTCATGCAAGACGCAGCCTGGGACACAATCGGGTCCCATTGATGCTGTGTTTTTGGCTTTTGAAATGGCTGTTTTCACCGGTGCGCCTGTGATTTTTGGGACACTACACTTTACCATCATTGTTGTGGGCCCTTTTGGAGGTGAGGGGGGGGGTGAAGTTTGCATTGAATCTATCTGCCAGGATGTTGGCAATATCAGTAGGTTCAGTATATTTTGTACTATTTTGCACTAGTTCAGTGCATATCTGTGAGTTGCCACTTAGATTCTTAACATAGCTAAAGAAGGCTTTGTGGTTATCTTTTTAATCCTTGGCTATTTTCCTTTTGAAGTTAGCCTTGGATGATTTCATGAAGGACCTCAGTTTCTTACTGATACTGATCAGGGATGTCTTTCCTTCTTGGGATTTGCTTTTTTTCTGAACTAGTTTCCTCCTTCTATTGTATAGCCTGTTTATTGCAGGGGTCCACCAAACTGGTTTCCTTCTCTTAGAGGAGTGAGTCTTGGTTTTGCTAGGGATGGAACGATCCATGCATCCTTGTAGCTGCTCATAGAGTGCATTTGTAAAGGTTTCTTTAGTGTGGGGGCTGTGAAACTTACCATCTTTGTCTTAAGTAAGGTGAAGTTTGCTTTAGAAATTTTTTTTACTGTGGTTTCCTTAGGTGGGGGTGGTAGTGGGGTGTGGACATCCAGAGTGACTAGTTTAAGGTCGGATCTAACCAGTGACCGGTTGACCTCCGGTGTGGAACAGCTGTCGCCCATGTTAGTGATGACCAGGTCCAATATGTTTTCACCTCTGGTAGGGCAGTTTACCAGCTGATCCAGGGCATTTGAGATGATGAATTCCAGGAAGCGCTGGGCCTGGGAATTTGTACTTGAGTAGTTTTTCCAGTGAATGGTAGGGTAATTGAAATCGCCCAATATCAGGGTGTTTGGTAGGACCTTCATGTTTTCCAGTGTCTCCAGAAAGGTGGAGTGGTGGTCCTGGGTCATGGAGGGTGATCTGTAGCAGGCCACAATTTGCATTGCAGATTTGCCCGATGTTATTGAACATGGATGATCTCAGAGGTATCATGCTGTGCCACTAACCTGAGGTGTAGGTATCCTTAATGAATATGGATACACCCCCTCCTTTTGTGTTTTGGTCTGTGTTCTGTGGCCAAAACGTGTGGTATGAGTTGAAGCCCGGTAGTGCTGGGGTGCTCTCTGGAGCCTTGAACCAGGTTTCAGTTACTGTGCAGATGTTGACATTCTCCATACTGAGGAGTGCTTCGAGCGCGTGCATTTTGAGATTTAAACTCCTGGCGTTGAGTAGCATAACCCTCAGTTTTTTGTTAATTGTGCTGTTTATGGAGGTGGGTTTGACTTTTGAGCCTTGCCTAAAAAAAGGCACTATGGGGGCAGCAAGAGCCTTGGCCAGTATTCGAAAGCCTAGGGGTGACAGGTGCAAGCCGTCTCTTGCAAAGTAACCCAGCTTGTCGAGCATGTCGTCCCAGGCTGACAGACACTGGATCCCCTTTGAATGACAGGTTAGTCTCTTGTTGTCATTTAGAGCTGCTCTGAGTGTATTTTTTACTGTTTTTGCCTTATCTGAATAGTAGGGTGAGCTGCTTACCTAGTGCTTACCACTCCCACTGATAAGCTAGAAGGCTTTCCTCCAACACAGAAAGGCTTGGGGGCTCAGACGCTTACTAACAATCCTGGATACAGCAACTCTGTACAAGATATGCTGTAATTTAATCAGTTAAATATACACTTCTGCATGGACAAGTTGGATAAATGGGAAGTAAATAGTAATGTTGAGTTTAATAGGTATTCACTTAGGTCATGATAATAACTTGGAAAAATATGTCATTAAAAATATTGTCAGTATGTACATACTTTAAAAATCTTGGTGGCACAGTGGATAAAAATCTAGATTTCTCAATAAATGCAAACTCAGAGATTTGGAAAGGTTTTTGTTCCATTAAAATTATGTTATTGCTGTATCACTGAGACATGAAAAAGTGATTATAACACTGCACAAAACTTCTCGTAAGTCCTGTGACAGAATATGGTTTTAGCTTTGTTATTTAGAGTATTACAGATTTTGACAAACTAGAGATTATTCAAAATTATACCATGACCCCCCATTAATATTCCAAAACGTGCACGCTGATTGGCCAGCGTGCACGTTGTAAATCAACTTATACTAATGGAAAAAGGTCCGGTCGCCCGGACTTTTTCCATTAGTATAAGTCTTTTTTTTAAAACACTGTCTCGCTATGTTAAAAGAGTTTAACATAGTGACACAGGTTTAAAAAAAGCAACGGAGATCTCCGTTGCTTTTTTTAAAGCTGTCTCGCTATGTTAAACTCCTTTAACATAGTGACACAGTAAAAAGCAACGGAGATCCTGCTTTCTCGTTTGCTTTTTTTTTAAACCTGTCTCGCTATGTTAAAAGGGTTTAACATAGCGAGACAGCTTTAAAATAAGAAACGGACATCTCCGTTGCTTATTTTAAAGCTGTCTCGCTCTCCGTTGCTTATG
The DNA here is from genome assembly GCF_019279795.1 of Protopterus annectens. NCBI lineage: Eukaryota > Metazoa > Chordata > Ceratodontiformes > Protopteridae > Protopterus > Protopterus annectens. Next base: position 1,418,536,872 of record NC_056741.1, read on the forward strand.
TTAAACCCATTTAACATAACGAAAAAAGCAACGGAGATCTTGCTTTCTCCGTTGCTTTTGGCCACAGCTCTGATGTACTGCGTAGGCATGCGCAGTACATCAGAACTGCGGATGCCAGACAGCTGCGGAAGGGCAGCAAAGAGGCATTATACAATGCCATTATTTAAGAAAAGTAATTGTTTCTTTTCTTAAATAATGTCATAGTATAATAGCAATAACCCACGCCTGGGTGTGGGTAATCTTGAGATTACCCATGGTTGTCTTTGTTTGGTCCCTCGGGGCCAACCGTGGTAAATCGCATTACCCAGGCGTAATATTGCTATAGTATTATACTAAACTAATTACTTGTGTTACATCACTAAACTACACAAAATCTGTACTCAGTATTTTATCAAATGCTTAAAGATAACTTGATTTGGGCTTATAAATGTATGAAAGCTTAAGGTGTAACAACAGACTGAAAATAGGATTTATTCCTCAAAATATAGAAGCAAGAAAAAATTCCTTTCTTATGCATGCGTATAATTATCAAGTTAGTTGCAAGAATGAGTTTGTTTCACATCTGAGTTGCTAAACAGTTAGGAATGGGGTCCATTCCCATTGTGGTATTAGAAACCCAAAAGATTTGGAGAAATTAAAATGGAACAAATTTCCACAAGAAATGAGAATGTATAGCTTATTAAGCCTAGTTAATTCATTCCAGCCGACAGAAAATGGAAGTTTGTACTCTAACTTCCAATGGTTGCATCCTGAGCCTTTTGATGTAGTCAGGATACAGCCTCACAGTTTAATCAAATAATTAGAAATGCAAATGGCAAATTATTCAGCACAAACTAATCTTTACAATGGTCATATTCATTAGATTCTAGGCCATATAATAGATTTAATTAATAATAAACATAAATACTAATTCTTGTAATATCTTGTAAACAGCTTACAGTATCTCAGTAACTATTCAATTGATTCATGTACTGTTAGAAGAATTTCGTTCATCAGTCTGTATGGTCACTGGTGAAATCCTCTAAGGCTAACTTCAAGTCCAAATTGGCCACATCCACTAAGGACAATCACAAGGCCTTCTTCGCATACGTCCACAATCTCAAATGCAACTCCCAAATCTGCTCTGAATTGGTGGTGAAGAATACCACATACATAAATGCCATAGACATAGCCAAACTGCTGGCAGACAGGTTCAGTGAAAACTTCACCCTCCTGTCCCCCCATCAGTAAACCAGAACATCCCTAGCACCTGCCCTCGTCCCCTCATCACCAGGGAGCAGATTATTAATGCCCTCTCAAAGGCAAAAAATACAGCCTCCATGGGACCTGACAACATCCCTGGCTGTGTCCTACATGAACTCAAGCAAGAGCTCTCAGCACCACTAGTCACCCTATTCAACCAAAGCCTGTGCACCAGCTTCTTCCCAGCAGAATGGAGGACAATCACTGTCATCCCTCTGCACAAAGGTGGAGCATCCACCGACCCAGGCAGTTATAGGTCCATCAGCCTACCTAGTCTGATATGCATGGCCATGGAACGTGTTATCATGGACCTTATAAACACGGACATTGGCAACCTCCAAACACTTGATCCCACACAGTTTGGTTTTGTCAAAGGCAGATCGTGCCTGTTAAGCTTGGTCGCCTTCTTTGAAACAGTCATCAAAGCCATGGATGAGGGCAAGACAATGCACACTGCCTACCTTGAACTAGCCAAAGCCTTCGACACTCTTCCCTAGTCGGGCATAATAGATAATCTTTCCCAGCTAGGCATCAACCCATATGTTACCATATGGGTAGCTAACTGGCTCACTGATAGAAACCACTCAGTCAAAATAGGGGAAGCCACCTCTAGTAGTAGACCTGTAACAAGTGGCATACCCCATGGATTGGTCTTGGGGCCTCGACTGTTTGGGATATACTTTTCTGAGGTGCAAGCCAAAGCCAGTGGTCTGCGGCTGACCAAGTTTTTAGATAACTGCAAGCTAGGCACTGTCATAGATTCCCCTAGTGATGTGAGCATCCTCCAAGAGGGTCTTAACCAAACTAATGACTGGTGCCAGAAGCATGGCCTCAAACTGAATATCAAGAAATGCATCATTATCCCCTTTGGGGAAAATGGTGTCCCAACTAATTATCACATTAATAACAACATACTTAGTATGCAATCAGTAGTGAGGGACGTAGGCACTTAGGTGGATAGTAACCTGAATATGGGCCACATTGTTGCCTCCATTGTACAGAAGGCTTTCCACATGGCCCACCTCATAAGTAATGCTATTTCATCCAGGAACAAGGAGGTCATACCATCCCTGTACTCCTCCCTTATCAGACCCAATATCAAGTACAATGCCCCCTTCGCATTGTACCTGCCAAGGATATGCAGCAGATGGAGAGGCCACAAAGGTTCCTGACCAGGAAAATCCAGGGTCTCAAATTCCTATCCTATAGAGGTTGGCTAAAATCCCTGTCTCTCTACTCAGTCTCATACAGACTTCTCAGAGGTGACCTGTGTCTGGCATACAAGGCCGTCTCAGGCTCAGCCTTGATGGAGTTGCTGCAAATCCATAAGTCAAACTCCACTTGTGCAACCCAGACGCAAGGTCTCAACCTGCTCTGTGACATTTCCACCAAAGATATCAGACCGACTAGATAATCAAAACAATGAGACAATACGCAGTCTCAAGCTATTTTTAACAGTACAAGTGAAACTGGACCCGGGCACGGAAAACTTGTTTATTACACAAACATACGATTAAAACAACGGTTAAGCGCTTTCATCTGTAGATACAGACTTCATCAGAACAACAATTCAACAATTTCCTGTTGATTTAAAAACGTTTTGGTGCCAAAAACATTTCAATCGGCAGCCGAGCAGCTTCTTTAAAGTGCTAGTACATATAAAAGCATAAACATAACTATGATGTAGCTATAATATAAATATATATATATTAGCAAGGTCATACCTATCTAATTAATAATAAATTTAAATATATATATTATTAACATATCATAATCACATATATAAAACCGGACCATAACATAGTAATCAATAAAATAGTATATCAAATAATAATCAATACATAACCTATTTAAAACATTACTTAAAAGTATGTATATAATAACAATAATATCTTAAAAATCGCTTAAAATTATTCAACTCTGTTTATATAAGTTGCAATATTGGTCTAATTGAAATATGTTCATTTATACCAGGAAATCTAGGTGCATTTGTTTTTATTTGCCACACACATTCCTTCTTGCTCAACTGAGCTTTATAGTTACCACCCCTAGGTGAGATATATATTTGGTCAATTATAGCAAATTTAAACTTATGTGTCTCACCATACTTATTGGTATGTCTAGATAAAGCATTATTCATATCCTTCACTTTGATCTTATATAAGTGTTCATAGATACGCTTTCTAAGCTGTCTCTCAGTTTTTCCAATTAAAAAACTGTACATAACTCACACTTTGCTAAATAAATTATGTTCTTACTATTGCATGTACCCTTTTTGAAAGTCACATAGGTCTTATTAATATCATCCAACCTTATTCCAGCCACTTCATTAATTGTGAAACACTGTTTACAAGCCCCACTTTTTTAGTATAAAATTCGCCATCAGAAGTACAATGAGCTTGCGAATTTAATAATTTCTTAATATTCGAGCCCATTTTAAACACAAACCTCGGTTTATTTCCTAAAACTTCCATAACTTCCTCATCCATTATAAGGTTATTCCAGCTCTTTTCTATAATATTTCTTACACCTGTCACAAATGGAGAATATGTTAAAACACATACCCTATTAAAATCTCCATCTTTCTTATCGTTCTTATCAATAATATTACACATCTTTTTACCTAAAACAGGTATGTATCTATTGCCCCATTCCTTAATAACATATGCCGAAATATCATTTAATAAGGGCAAAGGCTAGCCTCTGTTAATAAACATGGTTTTTATATTATTGATTTCCCTAACCATGATATTATAGTCAGATGTCATTCTTGCCGCCCGTATACATTGTCCTTTGAAGATATTTTTTAAAACATGTCTAGGATGGCTGCTGGAATAATCAAGATAACCATTAGAAAACGTTTCTTTTCTGTATATTTCAGACTGAAATCCTATGTCATTATGTCTAACATAAGTGTCTAAATAAGCTATCCCTTCTACGCTAATATTATGTGTAAATCTTAAAAAATTACTTGTGGTGTTTAAATACTTTAGGAACTCATTAAGCTTAACAATAGGGCCATCCCACAATAGGAACATATCATCCAAAAACCTTGTATAATATGTGATATGTTTAGAATAACCACTATTTAATATATATTGATCTTCCCATTCAAGCATAACTAAATTGGCAAAAATGGGGGCACACTCTGCCCCCATAGCCACACCTCTTGTCTGTCTGTAATACTCACCCTCATAATATATATAATTATGGTCTAATACCAGACCCATCATATCAGTAATTAAATTAATCCGATCCCAACTTATACGTGAATACTTTCTTAAACTATCACAAAAAAATTCCAATCCCTGTTCTTTGGGGATACAGGAAAATAAGTCAATGACATCAATGGTAACAAAAATCAAACTACTTTTCCATTTTTCTATTGTAAGATGGGATAAAAACATCCAAGAGTCCTTGACTACATGTGGTGTATATTCATATATATGTTTGACTCATCTATCTATTGTAACTCCTATATTAAATGTCTTTGACCTACTTCCTGAGATAATCGGTCTAAATGGAGGGTCTATAATATCTTTGTGCACCTTAGGGATGCCTACAATAGTAGCTAACAAAGGAAAATCATTTTTCAAGAAATTGTGTATATCTACAGTTATTCTATTGTCAACTAAATACTCATCTAATGCTAAATCTATTTTTTATAGCCTATGTGAATTTCATTACTAGAAACTACTTCATAATTACCAGAGTCTATCAAAATACTTTGTACTTTATTAATATAATCAAAGGTGTTATATAAAACAATCCCTGCACCTTTATCAGGCTTCATAACTCTGATTTCTTTGTTCCTAATAAGTTCTACTAAACATTTTCTTTCTTTGACATTCAAATTATCCTTATAACAACTACTTTTTATCGCCCTATTATATTCATAAACTCCTGAGCATACACACTCCTCAAAATGTTGTACTTGTTTGTGTGCTGGAGGAATAAATGTGCTTTTTTTCTTCATTTCACTTGATGCCTCATTATTATATTTATGATTTTTATATAGGATAGCTAAATTTAATCTACGACAAAATAATTTGATTTGAATGATAGTATCTACTAAATTTGATCTTTCTACAGGTATAAATTTCATCCCCTTTTGAAAAAGGGAAAGATGTTCATCCTTTATTTCCATAGTCGTGTAATTAAATACTTTTAAATCTTTACACACTACTACATTCTGCGTCTTATCATCTATATTGTTCAAACTAATCCTACTATCACTACTCACTAATTCTTTGTCTTCTAATACGTTCTGTGAAACTTCATCTAAAATTGTGTACCTGCTAGTTGACATCAACAGCGGTACTGATTTCTCTTCTGAAAACTGTTCTTCTGGTGCGGCATGAAATACCGCCCCCCCTGAAAATTTGTATCATATTGCATATATTCAATCCTATTGTCGTCAGCATCTTCCCTATATATATGTTCAGGTTGCTTTTTCCACAAATAAGCTTTGTTCTCATGATATTGCTGAACATCTCTTTGTATCTTTCTATGTTTCCTGTCATATATTTTTCCTGCTCTACTATCCGCAATTTTATACTGTTTCTCATATAAATCTTTCCACTGGGGAAATAACAAATCAGTAACTATATCATTATTTAATTTATCAACCTCTTCTATTAAACAACTTAATTTTTCATCATTTTTCTTGATAATTAATTCCATATACCTAATACCAAAACTATTAAATAAGTTATTAAATTCAGTCTTAGTTTCATGGTCTAAACACACACCCATGGGCATTTTAAAAAACCTTAGTCCCATAGGGACGACCCCATATGGGTAGCTAACTGGCTCACTGATAGAAACCACTCAGTCAAAATAGGGGAAGCCACCTCTAGTAGTAGACCTGTAACAAGCGGCATACCCCATGGATTGGTCTTGGGGCCTCTACTGTTTGGGATATACTTTTCTGAGGTGCAAGCCAAAGCCAGTGGTCTGCGGCTGACCAAGTTTTTAGATAACTGCAAGCTAGGCACTGTCATAAATTCCCCTAGTGATGTGAACATCCTCCAAGAGGGTCTTAACCAAACTAATGACTGGTGCCAGAAGCATGGCCTCAAACTGAATATCAAGAAATGCATCATTACCCCCTTTGGGGAAAATGGTGTCCCAACTAATTATCACATTAATAACAAATACTTAGTATGCAATCAGTATTGAGGGACGTAGGCACTCAGGTGGATAGTAACCTAAATATGGGCCACATTGTTGCCTCCATTGTACAGAAGGCTTTACACATGGCTCACCTCATAAGTAATGCTATTTCATCCAGGAACAAGGAGGTCATACCATCCCTGTACTCCTCCCTTATCAGACCCAATATCAAGTACAATGCCCCCTTCGCATTCTCCCTGCCAAGAACATGCAGCAGATGGAGAGGCCACAAAGGTTCCTGACCAGGAAAATCCAGGGTCTCAAATTCCTATCCTATAGAGGTTGGCTAAAAGCCCTGTCTCGCTACTCAGTCTCATACAGACTTCTCAGAGGTGACCTGTGTCTGGCATACAAGGCTGTCTCAGGCTCAGCCTTGATGGAGTTGCTGCAAATCCGTAAGTCAAACTCCACGTGTGCAACCCACACGCAAGATCTCAACCTGCTCTGTGACATTAGTAGAACTTGTTGACAGGATAGATTTGTGTCCCAATGACTCCCCCATCTGTGGAACAGACTTCCACTCCATGTCAAGTAGAGTACCTCATTAGCCCTCTTTAAGAGGAACCTGGACAACTGGATGGGAAGCAGAAAATATACCCCTGGGATCCCATATGTGTCCCTGCTGGACAGGGAAACAGATGCTGACATTGTGGAAACATGGGTGAAATTCTTGGCAAGGCTTATAAGGGCCTCCGGGCCAATAGCCTAGTATCATCCTATGAACCTATGAACCTATGAGGTTTCACATGAGGTGAAGCAGTTTTGTCTTTACTGCTTGGTTGTTGAGATATTTGAAAAGTTTGACAATTATGGCAATATAAAAAAATAACATATGAACAATATTTGATATATCTTCATCTGTACTAGACAGTGGTCAAATATCAATGCAGTTGCATTGGCCATCATACAGGCTTTAAGACGAAATGTTTCAATAGCTTGTATGTGGAATGGTATTGAATTATATAGGAACAGGCATTATTAGATGTCTGAAGGCATCACTAGGAAGATCTTAGAGAAATGTCTGGTGGAGTCACTGTGATTTAATAAATTTAAGAGACCAGGTAGATTAGTTATATGAGAATTTGCCTACCTGACACTGTCCTAGCATGAAGCATGACGTCATAGGTAAAATGAGGTCCTAAGTGAAGCAGCTACCAAGAAAAAAAGATGAATTGCTACTGCATGAATACACTTAGATTGCCTCCCATGACCAACTATTGCCCTATATAAGGAATGGATGGTC